>NC_044041.1:190034250-190286750 GCF_901765095.1 Microcaecilia unicolor
AGTTATATTGCTCAAAATGGCATATAAAAAGTTTATAATACCCTGTTCATGATATACACACGCTAACAGCTTTGTGAAAACATCTCTGCACTAACCTATGGGACCTCTTGCTTTTGCGGTACTGAGACCTGCTGATGTGACAATCCAAAATTTAAAAGCATTAGGTGCTTCAGATTTTTGCTTAAAATTAACACATGTTCCTGTGTCCAGAATAATGCTGAAATGGAATAGAAAAAAGTTGAGACTCAAGAAGATGGAATGTGTGTAAACGGAATATTTTAAAAGCCGGTAGTTCTGGCCGTACTGACACACATATCCTAGAAACCAGATGTAGTCTTGATGGTGTACTAGGTGGGCGTATAATGCAAAACTCCGTTCTGTACTTGTTAAATGTCATTTGTTTTGTGTGTTCTGTCTTATTTGCTCAGTTGCACCTGCAAAGAAGAAGGTGTGGAATTGGATTACATATCTAGAAGAAGAGAAAATGTTGTCTGTGCCCCTGAGATTATTCCGAGAGGTTAGTGATCTTTTTAACCTTCAGCATTCCTTCTTCCCAAAGCAATAACTGTTTGCTGAAATGTGGAGACTTGACTGAGCATGTGCTCCCAATCTTGAGCATTCCTTCATATGCATATGTACAGTAACCTGATTGGCTGCAGAACTCTCTTCTTACCACTACTTACTACTACTTCTTATCATTTCTATAGTGCTGTACACTTTGAACATGAAGAGACAATTCCTGCTCGACAGAGCTTACAATCTAATTAGGACAGACAAACAGGACAAACGAGATAAGGGAATATTAAAGTGAGGATGATAAAATAAGGGTTCTGAACAAATGAATAAGGGTTAGGAGTTAAAAGCAGCATCAAAAAGGTGAGCTTTTAGCTTAGATTTGAAGACGGCCAGAGATGGAGCTTGACGTACCAGCTCAGGAAGTCTATTCCAGGCATATGGTGCAGCAAGATAAAAGGAATGGAGTCTGGAGTTAGCGGTGGAGAAGAAGGGTGCAGATAAGAGAGATTTACCCACTGAACGGAGTTCCCGGGGAGGAATGTAGGGAAAGATGAGAGTGGAGAGGTAGTGAGGAGCTGCAGAGTGAATGCACATAGGTCAGTAAGAGGAGTTTGAACTGTATGCGGAAATGGATAGGAAGCCAGTGAAGTGACATGAGGAGAGGGCTACTATAAGCATAACAACACTGGCGGAATATTAGTCGTGCAGCAGAATTTTGAACAGATTGAAGAGGAGAGAGATGGCTAAGTGGGAGACCTGTGAGAAGCAAGTTGCAATAGTCGTAAGCGAGAGGGGATGAGAGTTCTGGTAGTGTGCTCAGAAAGGAAAGGGCGAATTTTGGTGATATTATAGAGAAAGAAGCGACCGGTTTTAGCAGTCTTCTGAATATGTGCAGAGAGCGAGAAGGAGGAGTCGAAGATGACCCCAAGGTCACGAGCTGATGAGACAGGAAGGATGAGAGTGTTATCCACAGAAATAGAGAATGGGGGAGGAGGAGAGGTTGGTTTAGGGGGAAAGATAAGAAGCTCAGTCTTGGTCATGTTTAGTTTCAGATGGCGCTGAGACATCCAGGCAGCAATGTCAGCCTGGCAGGCTGATACTTTGGCCTGGATTTCAGCTGAGATTTCTGGTGCGGAGAGGTAGATCTGGGAGTCATCAGCGTAAAGATGATACTGAAAACCATGGGATGAGATCAGAGTACCAAGGGAAGAATTATAAATGGAGAAAAGAAGAGGTCCCACCACAGATCCCTGAGGTACAGCAGCTGATGATGATTAATTTAGTGCATGAATGGTGAAATCTGCCCAAGTCTGAAGTGTGTAGTTGGTATCTGTCATGAAATGCGTGCCTGGGGGTTACCCCGTGGCCACTTAGAGGGTCTATCCCTAGCACAGCTCAGGACCACCTGCACCTGCCACTTGTGCTGTACACTAGCACCCTCCTCCCACCAACTGGGTCACAACCACCGCTGGGCGAGTCTCCAACTTTCAAATTATCCCCAGCGATTTCTAGGTTACAGGGACCACACTCCCAGTGGTCCCACAGTTCCCAGAAAGCACTCGCAGACCCAACACACAAACCACCAGGATTCTTTATCAGTCCAGACAGGCAGAGTCAACAAACTAAACAGGTTTATTGTCACTGAAACAGTGAACAAAAAAAAGTGTAATCAGCAAACAATAACAGGTAACTGAATTATGGATCAATTATAACTCTAAGATAATTATGTGTTTGTACCTCATATTGGCTCTGGTGATTAGCCAAATCTTAAATTTGCTATAAAAATAAACAGAGAAGGTACTCCTAGGACTCCAAGCATGATGTTAATGCACTATGTTTTGGTTAAAGTTTAATTCTCCTTAAAAAAAAAAAAAAAAAAAAAAAAAAGAAAATCTGCAACAATGTCTATTCTTGAGAGTTGGTGAGAGAGATGCCAATGTTTCATTAAATGCCTTCCCCCCCCCCCCCCCCCCACACACACTTTTTTTTTTTTTTTTACAAAGCCTTGCTAGCAGTGGCCAGTGCAGTAAGCCGACACAGCAGCTGCTATCACAGCTTTGTAAATGGGTGGAGGGAGAGGGGGGGGAATAAGCTTATTAGGTGTTCTGGGTTGTTTGGTTTCTTTTCTCATTTCTGTTTTGTTACTGTTGCTTATGTTGAAAATAATAAAAAGTTTCAAACTAAAAAATAATAGCCATAGTTTTTTCATATGCAATCATCTTAGTTATTATTTATTTATTTCAGTACATTTATACCCCGACTTTTGCCATAGTGTTACAGCCCCAAAGCGGCTTGCAAAAAAAAAAAAATAGCCATAGTTTTTTCATATGCAATCATCTTAGTTATTATTTCCACCTATTCCTTCTATAAGTTAATATGGTTTAGTTTCTAATTTCTCAGTATAACTAGCTGAGAATTTAGTAAGTCACTACTCCACCAAGTCTTTGTATCTTCTCCTTATAAAGTTTTAGAAGTGCCAAGCAGAGCCCAGTTAGGAGTAAACTACTCCTTGCACCAAAACAGTCTGGGGTCCTTTTACCAAGCTGCAGGAAAGAAGGGCTCTGCACCAACGGCGGGGGCCGTTTTTCCCATATGCCAGGGCCCTTTTTACTGCAGCAGGTAAAAAGACCCCAGGCACACATGGCCATGCGGTAAGAGAACTCTTACCGCATGACCATGCGATGGGGAGCCCTTACTACCACCCATTGAGGAGGTGGTAAGGGCTCCAACGCCAACCTGGTGGTAACTGGGCAGCACACGGCAATGCCTGATTGCCACCGGGATACCACTGCACAAACCATTGGGCTGTGCAATAGTCCTGGAAGAGCAAGCGGTAAGCCCGTGTTTGGCTTACCGCTGCTCTGTAAAAAGGTCCCTCTGTTCCTTATTGTTCCTCCAGACCAATTCAGAGGCATGGATATACATTCTCCTACCATTTGCTGGAGATTGAGAACCACTAAACCAGTGACTTTAACTGTAAGTGTCTCGTGCAGTCTCTGTCTAGTTAGTATTTCTTCAGCAAATTGTAGAGGAGGCATCCAATGTAGTCTGTTACTGGACTGGTAGGCTGGGGTTAGGACCTTGGTGCTGGGACAGTTAGGTTCATTCCTATTGGGCATTTTTTTAAAATGTGGTGTTTTTGGTGGCTATTTGTTCAGCAAAGGGGGCTTTTGGAATTGCAGATTTTCTTGTGTCAAAAACTGATCCTGGGGATGTCTAGGGAGCAGGTAGTTTTCTGTCTGGTTCCTTCCTTTCTTCCCAAGGCGGTGTCCTCCTCACATAAATCAGTTGATTCTCTTCTAATATTTTGGAATAGGGAAGGGCAGTGACGATCCTAGGTCGGCTGCCACCTGGGATGGATCGCCGATGCGCACCCCCCCCCCCCCCCCCCCCCCCCCCCCCCCGGGTGCATTCTTAGCTGCTGGGAGCAGCTGCGTGGCTCTCGGCTCCGCTGGCTCCCTGCTCCCTCTGCCCCGGAACAGGAAGTAACCTGTTCTGGGGCAGAGGGAGCAGGGAACCAGCGGAGCCGACAGACGCGCTGCTGCTCTGTGCGCCCCTCCAGCAGCGTACACCCGAGGTGGATCGCCCCCACCATCCCGCCCTTGGTACGCCGCTGGGGAAGGCGGAATGGATGGGCTTCGATTACATCGGCGGACATCAGGCTGACATTACACTGTTACCTGAAGAGAATGGAGGAGTTCAGTCTGCCAATCAGTTCTTTATGCTGTTTGCAGGGGCTAAAAAAGGTGAAGCAGCCTCTACAGCAACAGTGTCACACTGGATTAAAGAAGCTATTGCATTGACACCGGACATCCCTTAACAATATAAGCCATCAGTGCTTCAGGCCCACTGTATCAAGGGCTAAGTGTCATTGTGGACTGAATATGGTCTTATTCCACTGCAGGAAATTTGCAGGGTGGCTACCTGGTTATCATTTCATTCCTTTGTGCATTATTACTGCTTAGACATGCAGGCGCTTTTCAGGATGCACATTTGGAGCATGTGTCAGGTTTGCCTGGATCCCACCCATGGTAAATACTGCTTCAGTACTTCTCATGTGTCTGGACTGGTCAGGAAGGATAAGGAACAAAAAAATTAGGTCTTACCTGCTAATTTGCTGTTCTTGAGTTCCTTTAGACCAATTCAGAACTCATCCATGGTTTTTCTGATGATAGGTCAAATGGCACTATTTGGCCCCACGAAAGAATTATTATTGTTCATTTCACAGTAGGTCTTGGGACAAAAAAAAAAGGGCAGCTTGCCTTCTCGGGGCCAGGCCAGTTTTGGTCCTTAGCCCCGGGGGAGGGGGGTACAGTCCATTGTTACAGGTCCCTCCTGTCTTCTTCCTTCCCTTTGTGGTCTGGTCAGACTCAAAGAAAGAAAATTAGCAGGTAAGATCTAATTTCTCTTTGAACTACTTGTTTAAAATACATATTATGTCTGTATTTTAAATTGTATTGGTTAATGATAAAATTAGGAAACAACTTTGTGAATGATGTTTAGGTAATTTTTTTTTTTTTTAATCGGTTAAACTTATGAATGAGCAATGGTTATTTCAATCCATGTTATTCCTTATGATAACACATTTTTCTTCTTTGTTGTCTTCTTAGTATCAGTTGTTCCCACAGGGCAAGAACGGATTTAAAACGGGCATGAAACTGGAGGGGATAGATCCTGAACACCCATCACTGTTTTGTGTCCTCACTGTAGCGGAGGTAATTCTTATGTGTCACATTTCTTGTTAAGTTTGTTGAGAGGTTTGGTCTCGTTTTCTGTTTCTTTGCTTGTTCACATGAACTCTGGGTTCCTGCTGTTCTATCATCCAAGTGACTGAGGTTTACAAATGGGGGACATTTGGGCAGGTAATTCAGAGGATCCTTCAAATATATATGTGATAGGACAAAATAGGAAACATAGGCAAAAGCTGAGCCTGGATAAATGTACTAGAGAATGAAGGGAAGAAAAATATCCTTGCATTTTTACAGATTTATATGTGATACCTCATTTCACAATCCACATATATTCTTTTCTAGCACATACAGTGGGGGAAATAAGTATTTGATCCCTTGCTGATTTTGTAAGTTTGCCCACTGACAAAGACATGAGCAGCCCATAATTGAAGGGTAGGTTATTGGTAACAGTGAGAGATAGCACATCACAAATTAAATCCGGAAAATCACATTGTGGAAAGTATATGAATTTATTTGCATTCTGCAGAGGGAAATAAGTATTTGATCCCCCACCAACCAGTAAGAGATCTGGCCCCTACAGACCAGGTAGATGCTCCAAATCAACTCGTTACCTGCATGACAGACAGCTGTCGGCAATGGTCACCTGTATGAAAGACACCTGTCCACAGACTCAGTGAATCAGTCAGACTCTAACCTCTACAAAATGGCCAAGAGCAAGGAGCTGTCTAAGGATGTCAGGGACAAGATCATACACCTGCACAAGGCTGGAATGGGCTACAAAACCATCAGTAAGACGCTGGGCGAGAAGGAGACAACTGTTGGTGCCATAGTAAGAAAATGGAAGAAGTACAAAATGACTGTCAATCGACAAAGATCTGGGGCTCCACGCAAAATCTCACCTCGTGGGGTATCCTTGATCATGAGGAAGGTTAGAAATCAGCCTACAACTACAAGGGGGGAACTTGTCAATGATCTCAAGGCAGCTGGGACCACTGTCACCACGAAAACCATTGGTAACACATTACGACATAACGGATTGCAATCCTGCAGTGCCCGCAAGGTCCCCCTGCTCCGGAAGGCACATGTGACGGCCCGTCTGAAGTTTGCCAGTGAACACCTGGATGATGCCGAGAGTGATTGGGAGAAGGTGCTGTGGTCAGATGAGACAAAAATTGAGCTCTTTGGCATGAACTCAACTCGCCGTGTTTGGAGGAAGAGAAATGCTGCCTATGACCCAAAGAACACCGTCCCCACTGTCAAGCATGGAGGTGGAAATGTTATGTTTTGGGGGTGTTTCTCTGCTAAGGGCACAGGACTACTTCACCGCATCAATGGGAGAATGGATGGGGCCATGTACCGTACAATTCTGAGTGACAACCTCCTTCCCTCCGCCAGGGCCTTAAAAATGGGTCGTGGCTGGGTCTTCCAGCACGACAATGACCCAAAACATACAGCCAAGGCAACAAAGGAGTGGCTCAGGAAGAAGCACATTAGGGTCATGGAGTGGCCTAGCCAGTCACCAGACCTTAATCCCATTGAAAACTTATGGAGGGAGCTGAAGCTGCGAGTTGCCAAGCGACAGCCCAGAACTCTTAATGATTTAGAGATGATCTGCAAAGAGGAGTGGACCAAAATTCCTCCTGACATGTGTGCAAACCTCATCATCAACTACAGAAGACGTCTGACCGCTGTGCTTGCCAACAAGGGTTTTGCCACCAAGTATTAGGTCTTGTTTGCCAGAGGGATCAAATACTTATTTCCCTCTGCAGAATGCAAATAAATTCATATACATTCCACAATGTGATTTTCCGGATTTAATTTGTGATGTGCTATCTCTCACTGTTACCAATAACCTACCCTTCAATTATGGGCTGCTCATGTCTTTGTCAGTGGGCAAACTTACAAAATCAGCAAGGGATCAAATACTTATTTCCCCCGCTGTATATTCTTTTCTAGGTTTTCTGTTTGGTACCCTCTTCGCCAGTTCATCCAGTCAAGCTTCTGACCCTGGAGCTGTCACTTTATCTGTGACCGCCTGAGCAAAAGGGTACCAAAAGTGGGGTTACAAATAACAAAGATAAAGGCTATAAAAGTTTGGAAGGGCAACTTTCGTTTTTGAATGTTTTGAGTACTTTAGAGTCAGTAGAATGGGACGATGCAATTTTTTCACAACTTTGATATTTTTCATGTTTTACAGCCTAAAACCTGCAGGTACCTAAAGTGGGGTATGTGATTTCTGGGGTTAATTACTTTTTTATTGATAAACGGTTCTTTTTTTTTTAATTTATAGAAGTCTTTATTGAAAATTACAGACAAAATTACATCATAAAGTAAGCTTACAGAACGAGGCATCAATTATCTAGCAAGACAAAGCTAAGGTACCCCCGAACAAGAAGCTGAGTAACAGCTAATAAGAAACTCAGAAGAATAATTTCTGTAACAACCACAAACTTCCAAATTTTTTAAAAGACAAGTTTAGGTAGTAACTCCCCCCCCCCCCAACCCACCCAATACCCAGAAAGACTTAAACAGCACAATTATTCAAAAAGGTTTCCCAAATAGCTTTCCACTTAGGAAGAGTATTACATCGAACAGCCCACAATCTCTCCATTTCACATATGTGCCATAGTTTATTCAACCAGCGAACCAGGGAAGGGACTGATGAAGATTTCCACTGAGCAGCCAAGGACAGCCTCGCTGCAATCATTGCATGTCTCACCAACAATGCCTGGGATTTAGCACGGCCAGGGGGTTTCTTAGGAAATAGAAAAAATTCTGGATACCATTTAACAGGCCTCTCCAGCCATCACTGAAGCCTACACTGGATGGCCTTCCAGTATGCCCGCACCTTCACACGGGACCACCAAATGTGCCCCATAGTACCTCTTTGCCCACAACCTCTCCAACACAGGAGAGAGGCTGCAGGAAACATGTGGTGTAATCTATCAGGAGTGAGGTACCATCAGTACAAAACTTTGACAGTGTTCTCTTTAAAGGGAACAGAGATAGATATTTTCGATAAGGCCCTCTCCATAAAGTTCCAGTCAACATCATCCAGTGTCACCCCCAGCTCTCGATGCCAGCATTGGCGATGAAGTAGAGAATGGTGCACATTCTTCTGCAAATATTTATGCAGGCATAAGACCCTTCGTACCTTTGGAGTCTTCACAAAAATCCTCCAGGAGGGAGTCCTCCCATAAGACCTTTGCCTTTACCTCAGCAGAGGAAAAAAAATGCCTTAACTGAATATATGCATAAACTTCGCTTGGAAGAACCAGGTAGGCCTCAGTAAGAGCAGAAAACGAAATCAATTCATCCTCGTCAAACAATTAACGTTTCTTATTTTTTAAAGACATAATTAGTCCATGCCTGAGGCTGAGATTTTGCAGTTCATATCCCTCTATCTTGTGGTATAAATAAGTCTCATACTCCACTTTTGGTATCTTTTTGCTCACCGGGTCACATTTTTGTATATATTGTAGGGCAAGAGTCTAGGAGAGATATGTTTGACCATGGTTAGAGCAGAGACAAGAGTACCAAAGCCACAGATTCCTTGGAGGTCTGATCCTTCCAGTTTTATTCCTATTTAGTTGATCAGTATGTTACCTTAGTTAACTTCCATTTGTTCAAACCTGCATTACAAATGTTTACAATGGGGTCATTGAAAGCATATAGATTTGCTATATATTTGTGAGTGCATTGACAATGCTATCACAATTATAAATACTTAGTCTGCTTTATTCAATCCACTGTGCAAACAGCTCTTATATGAAGTATCCAAAACTATAGCAGTAAGTGTGATATTCCAATGTAATGGTAAGGATGGAAGAAAGTGAGAATGTGCTTAACTTCTGTTGGTAGGTACAAGGCTACAGATTGAGACTCCATTTTGATGGGTATGCAGATTGCTATGATTTCTGGGTAAATGCTGATTCACCAGACATTCACCCAGTCGGATGGTGTGAAAAAACAGGACACAAGCTAATGCCTCCAAAAGGTACATATATTACCATGTATCCTTCTCTCTTTTTAAACATGTGGTTAGTCGGGGTTCAGCCTTTGGAAGTTCTTAAAGAACATGCGAGTCAATCAGAATTGATACAAGTTTTAGGTGTGAAATGAAGATGATAATCTGAGCTTTACAGGGCTGTGCTCTGGCGTTTAAAGAACTTTTGTGTTTTATATTCACTTTGTTTTCTTTGTTTCACAATTTTACTGTGTTTCTGTAAATATATAGTTGAAGACCTACAAATAAGCTAGTTTTTCATATCATCCCTCCAGACCACTCCAGGCACATAAGTTTTGCTCCCTTCTCGGCAGATAAAGACCAAGAACAACTAGATTGGTGATTATTGTCTGTACCAGACTAGGCCAGAGCCAACAAGCAGATAGGAGACAGAGTCAATCAAAAGTAAGCTGTGCACAGCTGCCCAGGATTGTTCTGTCTCCGTTAGATGATTGTTTGATGGATATACCATATAGTGCTTTTTGGACTGTTCTGCTCTTGAGGTAATTGGAGAACTGGCTGCCAGTATGGGGAAAGGGGTTTCAATGGCATTCGGAGCCCCTTTTTTTAGGAACATGATTGAGAGGCCCCAGAAGAGTCTTGGGGTTCTTTCTTCCTTCTGAGCTTTACAGTTCAAACTTTTTTTCAGTTGTTTTTTTTTTTTTTTTCTTTCAAAGAAGAAGGACGTCACTTACAGGTTGTTTCTTTTGCTACGCATTACAGTCCTCTTTAAAGAAGCAGAAATCCTTTTGTTAGACTCTTTCAACATGAAGAACTCTCCAGAAACTGTGCAATTAAATTGGAAGCTTTTAGAATTTCACATTCTCTGGCTCCACAGTGAGTAATTCTGGGATGGGATACAGAGGCCAAGTCTTTCCTAACCATCATGCTCTGCAAGCCATAGTTTCAGCAAAATAAGAAACTCCAAAGGTAGGACTCAGGGTTGGTAGAGCTTTGAGTAAGCTTTATAAGTTCATAGATCTAGGTTAAGCCTAAGGTAGATGTCTTAGACACTGCAGTTTTTAAAAAGATGACTGTTTTGATCAAGGGAGGAATGCCCTTTAATAATATTCAAGATAGGAGATTCGATCATTCCTATAACCAGCTTTTGAGATATCAGCCTTAGGTCCTGTACAATTTTGGCTCTATCTGTAGCATGTTCAGTCTCGGTGTGATGCTTACTTTGGCCCCACAACTGGTCTGCAGTTACTGCTTTAAAGACTCGCCTTAGCATTCTAACCTCTAGGAGGAAGCATCTTTCTCTGTGAACAACCAGGATAATGCAGCAACTCTTGGTTATTCCTCTGTCAGCAGGTTATGCACAGCTGCCCTCTCTAGCTTGATTATTTTTTTTTCCAAATATTTTTATTAAATTTTTAACATATGTTTCCCAAATAGTAAATGTGCATTATACAATTATCACATATTTAAGGATTGAACAGAGTTTTCCATCCCTCCCCCCCACCCCTCCCTACCCTGATAACCAATCCCAGAGTTCAACTAAATGTCGGCGTTTGAGTCTTTGGGCCTATCATTCACAGTCGTGGAACAATCAACTTGGGGGCGTCTAGATCTATTCCTCCCTGAGATCTCCAGACTCTGTATCTGTCCCATTGAGTATTAAACTTTGTTATATGTCCCGATCAAATGGCTGTCATTTTGGACATTTGATAGAGATAATCCATTTTAGGAACCACTTTTAGCACTGGTGGCGCCACTGGACTTTTCCACGCCGACACCAATGCAATTTTTCCGGCCACTAGCCAGATCGATGTTATCCGGTGCTCCAGTAGCCGGACTCCCGGTGGACGGATGTGTAACAAACGGACCTCCGGTCTTGCGGGATACCGCACCCCTGTCACTTGAGCAAACAGATCAAGCAGTTCCGACCAATAAAGCTGAATCTTTGGGCATGTCCACCAAATATGAAGCATGTCCCCCACTGCTGCACATCCCCTCCAATAGCGATCAGACCCTCGTTCATACATTTTTACCAATCTCTTAGGCGTATAATACCATTGATATAATGTTTTATAACTGTTTTCAATCATAGAACTGGAGATAGAGACCCGTAGCATTTGTTCTAGAGCTTTTTCCCCGCTGTGTATATTCTATATTTACTTGTAGGTCCCGTTCCCAGCGCTGTGTAGAGTGTGATATTGGCCCCTTATCATTAAGTAATGCCTCATAGAGGCGAGATACACACCCTCTATGGCTTCCCGCCTTCAACGCCCTTAGCTTGATTATTATTTTGACAAATAACGTGCGCTGAACCCTTCCCATCTGGAGTTTTCTCAGGCAGATTTTGTTTTTTCCATGCTGCATAATGGACGTGCCAGCCCTCTTGTGAAAACTTTGGGGGAAATAAATCAACTTCTGAATGCTGTACGTTATGTTGTTATGAACAACAGAGGACCTTTTTCAGGTACTGGCTGGCTCACCATCTACATGCCTAAACATGTTTCTGTTCCTAAAGGCTCAGTAAGAGTACCAGTGGGACGCAGCACTGACATTACAGCTCTGTAATTTCCACTTCTCTGCAGACCCATAAAAGATCTACCTTGGTAGCCTATTCTGGGGTTTGGAGTATCTTGGTATTGTCAAACTGGGGCATCTCCTTTTCAGACGGCCATCTTGCAGATTCTTGCTTGTAAGAATGTCATCAAAAAGGCTTGGTTGTCAGTTCTTTAAAGGTACAGGAGTGAATAAACATGTCAATAAAGGTAAGCCGGTGGATGTAGTGTGTCTAGATTTTCAGAAAGCGCATTTGACAAAGTTCCTCATGAGAGACTCCTGAGAAAATTAGAGTCATGGAACAGGTGGCAGTGTTCTGTTGTGGATTAGGAATTGGTTATTCGACAGAAAACAGAGGGTAGGATTAAACGGCCATTTCTTTCAATGGAGGAGGGTGAATAGTGGAGTGCCGCAGGGATTGGTACTGGGACCGATGCTATGATCTAGAAAACGGAACAACGAGTGAGGGGGATTAAATTTGCAGGTGACACAAAACTATTCAAGCTTGTTAAAACACCTGCGGACTGTGAAAATTGCAGGAAGACCTTAGGAAATTGGAAGACTGGGCACTCAAATGGCAGATTAAATTTAATATGGACAAATGCAAAGTGATGCACATTAGAAGAGTAATCCGAATCATAGTTACCTGATGCTAGGGTCCACCTTGGGGGTCAGCACCCAAGAAAAAGATCTAGTTGTCTTTGTAGACAATACACTGAAATCTTCCACCCAGTGTGCGGCAGTGGCTAATAAAGCAAACAGGATGCTAGGAATTATTAGGAAAGGAATGGTAAATAAGACCAAGAATACTATAATGACTATCGCTCCATGGTACAGCATATGTAGGATGCAAAGAAAACATGCTCAAATCACTGCAGACCGTTCAACACACAGCAGCAAGACTAATTTTCAAAAAGTTGAAATACAAAAGAGTAACCCCGCTGCTTGCAATGCTACACTGGCTGCCGATTAAGGCTAGACTATTTTTCAAAACTAGCACTCCAATATTCAAAATACTGTTTAGAATGGCTCCTGACTACATATTAGACCTGATTTGAACTGTCACCAAGAAATGCAAGCCTAGAGTCAAGAGGCTACCTATTACTACACTTACCCAACTGCAGAAACACAATATACAAATTCATCTGCATGGCTGGATTTAGCTACCTGAGTTCCAAGGGGTGGAATTCAATAACCAAGGTCATAAGAAGCACAACAAATTATCTTCAGAAAAGAATTAAAAACTTATCTTTTCACTAAATTTTATGATTATAATCACATGTGCTACTAAGGTTCCTCATGTTCTATACTGTCTGTAACTGTAATACAATACTGTACCTTTTCCTGTCAGTTGTAAGCCACATTGAACCGAAACCTGTTTTTGGATAGTTGTGGGATCTAAGAATGAATGAATAAATAAATGGCAGAATTGATGACATTGAGACATGGCCATCTATCTAAATTTTATAAAGTCTAAAGTATTTGAGACTTGGACAGCCTAACCGGGATAGGGGCCATGATGAGAAAACCTCTGTCACTGGGAAACTGTGTTCAAGCATCTTCTCTTTTGGCTGTACATGGTGTTGGTATCTTGATATTTGGACTCCACTACATACCAGGAATATAAGGGGGGTTGGGGTTGGGAAGGGTTTTTGAAGTGGATAACATTTTGATGTTTTGCTGCTTGTTTTTTGTGAATAAATGTAAAATAAACAACTTAAAAAAAATAAAGGAAAGGAAATTAACAGGTAAGACCAACTTTCACGTTGACTGTTAATTTTCTTCTTTGAATCCTGCTAGACAAGTCCAGATTACTACAAGGAAATCTGTGGCTTTGGTATTCTTGCCTCTTATCTAGGGCTTCATCAGGTTGTTTTAGAGATTTACATTCTCTCTGTAGAGGCAACCATAGGACCCTGGACTACAGTAACCTGTTAAAAGTATGGTTTTTTGTTTGGTAGAGTTATTGGAGGGAGGACGTTTATGGTTTTATTTTAATTTTTCCATTTCATTGGTTTGATATTCTGATACTGGCATTTGCCTAGTCTGCTCCATTCCTATATCATAGTAATGATCTCATTGCAGATGTTATGATGCTCTGTCCCCATCCACTGGAAGAGTAGCATAAACCCACATATCTGGATTGGTCTAGCAGAATTCAAGAGAAAAAAAATAAACAAGTCACAATACATTTTTCTTTATGCTGTTATCTACTTTGGATAGCTTTGTTGGGGAGGCAGTAAATAAATAATTTGACCTGTCCCCCCCCCCCCCCCCCCTTCCTTATAATATGAAAAAAAATTACCTTGGGATAATTCCACGTCCCTTACTATTAAGAATTTTCTCTCTCCTTTCTAGGTTACAAAGATGGGGAATTTAATTGGGTTTCCTATCTGAAGAATTGCAAAGCTCAGGCAGTGCCTAAGAACCTTTTCAAGAGCCTCAACACAGTAAGTGATGTAACAGATTTAAAGCCTCCAGATTCCTCTTACAGAAAGCAGATGTAAGATTTGTTATCACAGTATTTGGAAATGTATTTGACTTTTTTTCATGTTATTTCAGCTCACTGGTATATGATCTATGCTGTATATGTTGTGTTATTTCTGATACGATAGTTAAGATGAATCCAAGAGATATCATAGTAACATAGTAAATGACGACAGATAAAGACTTGTATGCACGGTAATTAATGGTAACGAAGAGCTGCTTATAGACTTCCATAGATAATGACTAAACAATATTGACTTGAGTCCTAAGGTGGGTATTAGTGTTCAATATATACACGTTTGAAATATATCACAATTGTTTTTTTAGACTTATGTAATGGGGGGGAATTCTATAAATGGTGCTCAAAAATGGGTGCTGGAAAAGATCGGCACTGAGTGATATTTTATAAAGAGCAAGTGCCCTTTATAGAGTAGTGCTTAGCACCAATTCCCACACCCAACTCTGGGTGTTGAACTTAATTAAGTCTACTCAAACCTGGTGTAAATCTTGGCTCCTAAGTTGGGGCATGGAGACCTATTATTCTATAACACTGTGCACAACTTTCTCTGAGGACAAGCAGGCCTTTAATTCTCACAGATGGGAAACGTGGGTCTGCGTTGCCGTTCCGGACCTTCTAACAATCTTTAAAAAAAAAAAAAAAAATAGGTCTTTGAGTGCAAGACACGCTCCGTTGTGCATGTGCGAATGCCTTCCCGCCCGCCACGAGAGCACGGGATCAGCAGTTCTCTTTCCGCAGTACAGAGAGGACGCATTGTTATCCATTCCTCACAGCTGTTTCTGTTGGTCTTTTGTGCCTTTCTTTTTTTCCCTTAATACCTCCTTTGGGGTTTACCTTATTTTATCCTTCCCTGTATATTATTTTAGATTATTTTTACCTTCTTTTCTGAGTTTTCTTTGTTTTTACAGTACTCGCTAGGCAGTGTTTAGGCCTGCTCTGGTCAGGGTTTGTCCGTTTTCTCTTTTTTGGTGCTCTTTCCTTTATTTAGCACCATTGAGTCATTTGATTTGGTCATGGCTGTTTTTTGTTTTTTTCATGTCATTGAAGGTTCCCAGTGGCTTTAAGCACTGCACTTGGTGCAACAGGACCACCTCTGGCAAGGGCACCCATTCTTGGTGTCTGCAGTATTTGGGGCTTGATCATACCTGTGCAAACTGTATTCTGTCTTCATATGAAAAAGAGACCAGAGAGGCTCAGAGAAGATTTTTTGAGTGGGTCTGAAGCCTCGACATCTGTGTCTTCAGCATTGACATCGGCATTGGTCCATATGGCTGCGAGATCCTTACACACTGCGAGTGACCGTGCTTCGAGTGGGTCTCCACCTGCCTTGACGCTGGCTGCTATGCAGGCCCTCTGGGACTGATTGAAGTTGAACCCAACCCTGAGGCAATGAGAGTACTCAACATTATCCTATTTGGCACCAGGGAGCGTTGGCATCAATCCCCTCGATGCATGGTGCTGGGAGCTCTGCAGCACAGAGGATTTCATTGGTTCCCAAGAAACGTCGGCACCAGGAGGACTGCTCCCCCTCTATACAGGAGATGCTGATGCTTGGATCGCCACATAGCCTGGACCAGGCACTTGGGAGCATTGATGCCAGTCATCGATACCTTTGACATATGGTGCCAGGAGCTCCTGGGCACCGAGGATTTCACCAGTCCCTGGAAAGCGTCAGTGCCAGGAGGACTGCTCTCCCTCTCTATAGAATGCGCCAGTGCGTGGGTCTCCACAGAGCCAGGACCAGGCACACATTTTGACCCCGCAGATTCAGCAGCCTGCTTCTACACCCTCACTACAGTCTTTCCTGATGTTGCCCCTTGATGAATGCCTCTGGGCCTTGCCCCTTGAGATTTTGGCAGGGTTCTTGAAGACTGCATCAGTGTCTGGGATGCTTGTGCCAGCCATGCCTCTTGCTACAGTCCCACATGGCCATCAGGTTGTGGTGAGGTCTCCGATGCCAATGCTGCTTGTAGTCTCGGTGTCAACTGCCACCATGTTGGCACACCCTTGATGTTGGCGGAGGAAGCTTTTCTGGAGTTGAGGCTGGAGCCAACACCTTGATGTCCTTCTCGGGGTCATAGTACCTCTGTGTCGAGGTTAGCTCTCCCACAAGGAAATCTTGGCTGACACTGATGAAGAGCGCTCATGGGACTCGGAGGAGGAGTCCTATGGCATCCCATATGATCTCTCCCCTCCACAGGAAAGGAGGAAGTCTCCACCTGAGAGCATTTCCTTCCTCCCTTTTGTAAAGGAGATGGCGGCTGCCATACCAATTCCTTTGGACATGGAGGACGAGCCCAGGGCTAAGATGATCGAGGCCCTGCACTACAACTCTTCTCCTAGAGAGGCTGTGACGGTGCCACTCCGCAAGATCTTACGGGACGTTCAAGTGAGGAACTGGGAGTGCCCTCTGTCGGTCCCTCTGCTCCCCAAGAAGATTGATACCATGTACCAGATTCAGTCTTCTGCTGGATTTGATAAGCCCCAGTTGTCTCATCATTCCCTGGTGGTGGAATCCATGCTCAAAAGGGCCAGGAGTTCTAGGGAGTAGCTTTGGTGCATCCTGGCAGAGAAGCTAAAACCCTGGATTCTTTTGGACGGAAGATGTATCAGGCCTTCCATTCTCATCTCCCGTATCCAATCGTACCAGCTCTATATGAGCCTGTACTTGTGGTCCTTGGAGAGCAGTATGTCTGATTTAGCAGACTGTCTCCCACTGTAGCAGGCTGAATCTGTTCATGAGCTGGCCAAGCAACAGAAGGCGTGTTGTAAGTTCTTGGCCAGGGCATCTATGACATTTTTTATGTAGCCCCTTGAATCTTTGCCCAGAGTATAGCGATGTGCAGACATTCATGGCTGCATGTCTCTGACTTGGACCTGATGGTCTAGTAGAGATTGGCGGATGCCACCTGCCAGGGGGATAAACTTTTGGAGAGAATGTGGAGTAGGTCGCTGACCAAGAAGCACACTGATACCATCAATTCTCTCTCCCGCCAGGTGTCTTCTGCACCTACCTCCTCCTCTAGGAGGTTTTCTGTCAAGTCGAGGAGGAGTACTTATTACTTCCAGAGGCATAGGTACAGCCCTTCTCGCCAGGCTCAGCCCCAGTGCTTTCGTTCTTGTCAATAGCATGAGCCGAAGGCCCAGACGGCTTCCCAGACAAAGCAGGGGGTGAGTTTTTGACTGGCTCCAGCAGAGCATAGCTGCTGTAAAACTGACCATCCTGGATGACTTGCTGGTCGGGGGGAGGCTACGTTTTACCAAAAAAGGTGGTCCCTTGTAACCTCTGACTTGGGGGTTCTTCAAATAGTCCATCTCGGTTACAGCCTTCATTGGCTTCAGGGACCACCAAATTGCCCACTGAGAGCACATCAGCTCTCGGCACAAGTAGGTACTTGCAGAGGAACTCTCTGCCCTTAGGCCCATGTGGTCGAACCCATTCCACCAGGGGAAAAAAGGAAGGGATTCTATTCCAGGTACTTTCTTGTGCAAGAGAAAACAGGAGCGATGCATTCCATCCTATACCTGAGGGACCTGAACAAATTCCTGGTCAAAGACATTCAGTATGGTTTCCCTAGGTACCCTGCTTTCCCATGTTTCAGGAAAACAATTGGCAATGCTCTCGGGACTTAAAGGATGCTTATACTTATATCCCGATAATTCCAGCTCACAGGAAGTATTTCAGCTGGGGACACATCACCTCCAGTATTGCGTGTTGCCTTTTGGCCTCACGTCAGCTCCCAGGTTTTCCACCAGGTGTCTTGCAGTAATCGCTGTGTCACTGAACAGACTGGAAGTTGTGTACCCCATCTCTGTGAAAAGCACGTCGTGGGACAGGATCCCATGCGGAGGACTATTCTGGTGTTAGAGCTACTAGGGTTCGTTTTAAACTATCCCAAGTCCCATCTGCTCCCTGTCCAGCGATTAGAGTTCATTGGAGCTGGCTTGGACTTTTCTCCCTGTGGTGCAGGCAGATGCTGTTTTCATCCTAGTCATTTGCATCTGAGTAGCTCGGCAGATGTTGAGTTTGTTGGGCCATATGGCCTCTACTGTTCATATGACACCCATGGCACGTCTTCACATGAGAACTTCCCAATGGTGTCAGGCCACAGGGAACCTAGTGGATGCCATCTGAGTTCCACCAAAGCTGATTCAGTCTTTACTCTGGTGGACAATTTGATCCAGTTTGACTCTGGGACTCCCATTCCAAATTCCACAGCCCACGAAAGTGCTGATGACGGATGCATCCCGCCTAGGGTAGGGTGCTTGTTTAGATTGGCTTCACACTCAAGGTGCTTGGTCAGCCCAGGAAACAGATCTCTAAATCAATCTTCTGGAACTCTGGGCAATCGGGAACGCTTTAAAGGTTTTCAGAGATCGCCTAAACAACCAAATTGCACTCATTCAAACAGACAATCAGGTTGCCATGTACTACATGAACAAGCAAGGGGGCACTGGATCACCCCCCACCCCTCTGTTCCAAAAGATCGTCCAGGTATAATGTGCACACCAGCACAGGATGCTCCTCAAGGCCACTTACCTGGCGGGAAAATTCAATAGCTTGGCCGACAAGACTGAGCCAGGGTCATGCAACCATATGAGTGGTCCCTGAACATGGGCATTGCCTGCAAGATCTTGGGGCACCCCTTTGATGGATCTTTTTGCCACTCGGTCCAATCACAAAGTCCCTCAGTTCTGTTTCAGGCCCCAGGCCCATGACCGACCAGCATTGGATGCCTTCCTCCTTCATTGAGGGACAGGACTTCTGTATGCATATCTGCCCATTCCTCTTGTGGAGAAGACTTTGCTGAAACTCAAGCAAGACTGTGGAACCATGATCTTGATAACTCCAGAAGAAGAGGGAACCAGATTTGCCAGGGCCATTAGGGAGCAATCATCCAAAGAACCATGGAGACTGGAGTGTTTTTCGACTCTCATCACGCAGAACAAAGGATTTCTTCTGCTTCCCAACCTCTGGTCTCTGGCCCTCACAGTCTGCATGTTGAGAGCTTAGAATTTGCTTTCTTGCATCTTCCTGAGGATGTCTCCAGGGTCTTGATGGCTTCCATAAATGATTCCAATAGGATGGGGGTCGCCATTGGGAAACATACCATTTCCAGTTGGCTGACAGATTGCATGTCATTCACTTATACCCAGGCTAACTGACCCTTGAGAGTCACGTCAGGGCTCACAGTGTCAGAGCCATGGCTGCATTGGTAGCCACTTCGGGTCAGCCTCCGTTGACGAAATTTGCAAGGCTGCGATGTGGTCTTCAGTCCACACATTCATATCTCAGTACTGCCTTGAGCAGGATACCCAACGTGACAATCGGTTTGGACAGCTAGTGCTGCAGAATTTGTTTGTGGTTTAGAGTTCAACTCCACCCTCCTAGCCCATTTTGTTCTGTTCCAGGCTGCACTCTCACCCAGTTGTATATAGTTTAATTGCTTTTTTACCTTCGCTGTTGTGAGATCCTGTTGACCACTGGTGCTGGTTTTTGGTGAGTCTGGTAGCTAGGGATTCCCATTTTTGAGAATTATAGGCCTGCTTGTCCTCGGAAAGCGAAGGTACTTGACTGTAACAGGTATTCTCCAAGGACAGCAGATCTTATGTTCTCACATACCCTCCCACCTCCCCTTGGAGTTGTCTCCTTTTTATTATGCTTTATATTGTACTGTTGGTCCCACGCTTTCTAGGTGGGTGGGAAGACACTCATGCATGCACAATGGATCGCGTCTCACAATCAAAGACATTTTTTTAAGCTTGTTACAAGCTCTGGACCAGCTGCATGGACCCGTGTTACCCGTCTGTGAGAATTATAGGCCTGCTGTCCTCTGAGAATATCTACTACAGGTAAGTACCTTAGCTTTCTAGAACGCCCCTGACCCATCCATGGCCACACACCCTTTTGAGATCTGCAGCCTCTACCTGATAATAAGCAGCGGGTTAAATGCTTCACTAGGAACTAGATAGTTTTGATAAATACTACTATCTAATATGGGCCAGGTTTCATATGAAATCATAAACTGGGAGAAGCACACATCTGCCAACAAGTAGCTACAGTTAGATGGTAGATTTACAACTCATTGCTTGCTTAACATCAACAACAGATCAGTCCAGGACTTGTGGGTTGTGCCCATCATCCAGGGGCTGAAGACAGAAGAAAGTAGTTCTTTGTAATCCATCCCTCAAGGGTATCATGCAGCCATGGAACTCTTAGTATTCTTTTCTTTTTCAGAGGATGGTGATGGTTTCCCATGTAACTCCTTGGCTGCTTAGCCCCATCTGCTCCTAAACTATTTTATTATAGTTTTGTTGAACTAATTTTTCTTTTCAGTGGACAACGAATGATAAAATAAGGAGCTTGTCTGGAAATACTTAAGTTTCCAAGTTCCTTTCCCTTCCTCCCCTTTCCTTAGCAGGGATTTACAGTTGAGGTGCCCCCAAGAGGCATAACTCCTGGTCCAGTATTTGCTGTGCACCAGATGAGTATGGGTAGTTGATAAAGGGCAATACTCAGTAGTGCTGAGTCCTTCCCTCCTCCCCCACCAACACCCCTACCTGTGCTGTTGGTAGTACCAGTCTGCAGTCTCAAAGTCCAAAGCAAAAATATGAAACAACCTCTATGAGAATCCAAAGGAACCAGACGAGTAGAGGATGACACAACGACTTTGAAACAAGAAGTAGAAGAATTCTTTATTAGAGCACCATGATATGACCCAACACTGGGTTCTTTTGTGACCCCTGTAGCAGGTGACTACCAACAGCAAGCTTTATTTATTTGTTTATTTATTTATTTTAACTTTTGTAATTTATATTTTTAGCTTTGTAGTCTGAGCATTGCATTGGTCCTGGTGTGTGTCTCCTGCTTTTCTCTTGTTTTGTTTTTTAAACTCTTTTCAATGTCTCCTGTCCTGAAGTTTCTTCTCTTTCTGTGTGCAGCATTCATCTTTTCTGTGTGTCCCAACTGTTCTATCCAGCATCTGCCCTTTGTGCCCCTTTCCCTCCCTTTGTGTCCAGCTTCTCTCTTCCGTTGCTCCTGCACCCCGCCCCTGACCCCTCCTTCCCTTATTTGGTCCATCATCTTGTCCCCCTCTCTCCTGTGGTCCGGTCTTCTCTTTACACCCCTCCCCAGTCCCAGTTCAGCTGCAGTTCAGCTCTGTATTCAGAGCTTTGGCCTCATGCTGCTAGATAGTTCCCTTTTCTCCCTGCAGCTGACACATTTGGCTCTGTTCATCATTCTAGTCCTTGCAGTATGCATCTGTACAGTGTCATTTGTTGTTCAGTTTGGCTCTCCCTACTTCTTGCAGTTTTTTAGTTTCTTGCTATGGTCTTATTCATTGTTTTTGGTGACCTCAGAGTCCTACCTTTTAGTATCTTTTATTCTTAGGACTTTCAATGTATGTTGTGCCTGAGCCCTTCACGGCTTAATTTTTCTAGTCCTCTCAATGTCATGTTTTCATGTTGATATTCTGTTGCTTTTGTCTTCCGATTTCCTATCTGTTTCAGGTGACAGGCATGGATTCCCACCCTAGTTGTGAACTGCTTTTCTACATCCCACAAGTGCTGGACTGATCTGTTGTTGAAGCTAAGGAAAGTAAAATTATGTTTACCTGCTAATTTTCTTTCCTTCAGTCACAACAGATCAGTCCGGAAACCCACCCTCATATTTGTCTAGCTCTGATGCTCATCTCATTGCAGACTTCTCGTCTCAATCAAATCCATTTTTCTGGTGGAACATTAAGTCACTATTTAAGCGTTGGATCCCTCTTCAGTAGGGACTCTACTTGATGGCATTTCCTATATGCTTTTTCAATAGTTTTATTTAGCTGTCATTTGCTTTCTATCTCTGTGTCACGGATTGGGTGCTATATTACTGGATTTGTTACTTACACTTTTATGTGGTTGGCTCGCTAGATCATCTCCGCTTCTGCAGTCTTGGGAAGATGTTTGGACGCCTATTGATGCTAATATAGTTCATATTGTACTGATATATTTTTTTCTATGTGAGCTCTATTGCTTTGTCAGTCAAAATACTGAGACTTCCATGGCTGTACAATACCCTTGAGGGACAGATCACAAAGAACTCCTCTATCTCCATCTGCTGGTTGACAGACACAACCCACAAGTCCTGGACTGATCTATTGTGACTAAAGGAAAGAAAATTAGCAGGTAAGACCTCAGTTTACCATTGTGTTGCTGTTTATCTCTGTTTCCAGCCTGTTACACCTTCAGGTTTCCGGGTGGGGATGAAACTGGAGGCAGTGGACAAAAAGAACCCCTCACTTATGTGTGTGGCAACCATTGCAGAGATGGTGGAAAATAGACTGCTTATCCATTTTGACAACTGGGATGAGAGCTACGATTATTGGTGAGGGCACAAGTAATGGAGATTGCCTGGTGCTTGCAGGAACACCAGAAATAATTGGATGACTTTATATTGTGTTTCACATCCTTGAAGAATCCTTATCCGGTTTACTACTAGGCAATCAAGTATTGCGTTTGTAAAGCACCCAGTACCACTACTCATATAAGCGAGGCATTTCTACATGTAATTTTCTGCTGGGATCATAAAGCATACCATTTTATAGGAGGTGATATGCAGCATTTTAATGCTAACTTATTTTGTGATGGAAAATCCACAATTCCGGGAATAACATGTATAGAATGTTTGTACGTTTGGGAAGCTCGCCAGGTGCCCTTGGCCTGGATTGGCCGCTGTCGTGGACAGGATGCTGGGCTCGATGGACCCTTGGTCTTTTCCCAATATGGCATTACTTATGTACTTATGTCCTCTACTTGGTTCACTTTTATTACATAGAGCAGTGATTTAACCTATTGTGATGTCATAGTGGCTCATTCCACCAATAAGAGCCAACCTCATTAGTGATGTCACAATGGCTTGATTGTATAGAATGTTTGTACGTTTGGGAAGCTTGCCAGGTGCCCTTGGCCTGGATTGGCCACTGTCGTGGACAGGATGCTGGGCTCGATGGACCCTTGGTCTTTTCCCAGTGTGGCATTACTTATGTACTTATGTAATGACTTTTCACTCAAGAGGCTTAGTTGGCAGCATTCTTATTTCTGTGATTCTCAAGCCTAACCTCGGATCTTCTTACCCTGTAGCCAGTCTGATTTTCAAGATATTTGGAAGATGTTTTTATGCACCGTCTTCATTCTTTGCAAATGTATCTCGTGTGTATTAGTGAACTCATGAAAACTACTGACCGCAGCATGCCCAAGGATAAGTTTTGGTTTTTTTTTTAATAGCATGTTTGATGGAGATTGCCCCCCCCCCCAAAAAAAAAAGAGAGAACTGGGGGCTCATGTGTAAATTCTGATAATGTCAAGCCCATATATTCTGGTTACATGTTATGCACCTACCCTCGGACCCCTTTTATGACTTTTTGAGTTGTTTTTTTTTTTTTTTTTTTTTGCTTCATGATATGTAAACCAAATGATACATTTGAACAAGATGGTCTATCTCTCTCTTCTGCACCATTGTCAAAAAGTCTTCAATAAAACTTTCAGATGAAATAACTAAATATAGGTGCACATAGCTCACAATCTAATTTTGTACCTGAGGCAATGGAGGTTAAGTGACTTGCCCAAGATCACAAGGAGCAGCTGCTAGATTTGAACCGGCCACCTCTGGATGTCAAGACCGGTGCTGTAGCCACTAATAATGTCAGATAATACATTTGTCTTGTAGTTTTATAATAAGATTTAATAAATTACATGTTCTTTCTCTTCAGTTGTTTTTACATTTATTGCTCTACTTTCTAGTCTGTTGCTTGCTTTCAGTATGAAAAGAAAAGATGTCAAACCCAGTATGGAGTAAAAAGTAAATTCACCCAATGAACTCCATCAAAAAATATATGTATTTTTTAGTTCAAGCCAAGAATGCTATATTCCAAAATAATTTTCAAATTATACTTTTTTGGGGGATCTTGCCAGGTATTTGTGACCTGGATTGGCCACTGTTGGAAACAGGATGCTGGGCTTGATGGACCTTTGGTCTGTCCCAGTGTGGCAATACTTATGTAATTAATATTGACCATTGTATATTAAAATGCCACTCTGTGTAGCCTTCAAATATAATCATTTGTCCTAGAAAATATCTTTATGTATAACTTCAGTGTGTTTCTACCTCCGTGCTCAAAAATAAATACAGTCTCCGCAGACAAACACGGGATATGCAGGCATAGTAGTTGGTGATATTATCCAACGGAACCAATATGCCAGAGCTATCCCCTAGCAAATTCAAATTTTTCAGATGTAGGCATGCGCAGGAGTGAGTTCCCACTTCAAGAGAGCCTGCTGGTGTTGAGTGAGGTCAGTTTACCTCATTTCTGCTTCCATGCCAATCTTGGCTGTCTTCCCTCCCCCACTCCTCAAAAATCATAAAAATTATATCTCTTATACTCAGGAATACCATAAAATTATTTAAAAGTTTTTACTTATCTTCATATAAAGTCACTCTGCAGGCATATGTTTCAAGTACAACTATTCCAGGATAGCTTTGATCACCCATTTCTTTTATAGAAAATAATTCTGACAATATTGTCCATAATAGCTTCTGGCTTCTGAAAAAAATAAATAGAATTTTAAATAGACCAACCTTTGACTGATGATTATACTTGAAGCCTACATAGAGTGGCATTTCAGTGTGTGGAGCTACATATGATAGTCCATATTAATAGCTTGAAAACTCTTTTAGAATATAGTGTCTTGGTGTGAATTAACATCTTTTTAAAATATACATATTTTGGTGGTGGTGTAAAGCATGGGCGTTGGAGTTTTAAACACACTGTTCCTTGTGGTGGACTCTCGCTGATATGTTCCCAACAGACTGCAAGATTTCAAAATGTGTGTTCCCACTATTTTCAGTGAAAGAAATTTCCCGGAGGATTAGTATTTAAAAAAATTGACTAAAGGATTTTGTGATGGTCTAGATCCCCTTTAATCACTCACACATGCTCAGATAAGTCAGTTGTGGGTTTATCAGGTTCTGTATTTATAGCTGATACTGTTAGACACGGGTGTCACTTTGTGTATGCTTATAGAATGAAGAGTGGGAAATTGAGTATCTCTGCTATTTTAAGGCTTTAACAGGTACTGGTTTTATCCTTTGGCTACAGGTGTGATGCTAGTAGTCCATATATTCGTCCAGTTGGATACTGCTTGGAGACAGGTACCACACTGACAACACCACCAGGTATGCTTGATGCAGGACCTTCACCTCTGGTCATTTCTGAATTATAATACCTGGGTAGTTTATTTCTGTAGAAGCTGTTTATGAAACAGAAAGAGATGTTTATAGGTTAGAATCAATCATAGAAAGTGAATTCAAGACTTCCCTCTACTGTTGACTCGGTACATTTCAGTATTATTATTCTATTGTTCCTGAAAGTGTTTCCTGCTGTGATTGCCAGTGAACAGTGAGGGATGCCATGATTGCATTTGATGATGTCAACAGCAGTCTTTTGAGACCTGGACTGAGACACTACTATGTAATTTCCCATAGTTTTTCAGGTGGTAGTCATTCCCACTTACAATTGGAGGTGAGCATGATTAAAATTGGTGGCCTAGAAAGGAAAAGATCTGTTTTCTAAATTGATTATTTGAATCATTCCTCAGCCTTTACTAAATGATGAGCATGTGAAACACTATTTTTAAATATGCTCAAGTAAATGCTTATAAAATTTTCTCAGGATATCTATATAAATAATTCTCACCTCCAACGTTCAGTGAAGCACTGAATCTACTGTTCCTAGGGTAGGCTGTCAGGACCACTCACCCTCCTAAGCTGTCCCACCACTCACCCTCACTCAAAGACCCGCCCTCAGCCACGCCCCTTCCGGACATAATTCACAACCCCAACGTTCTAATGAAGCCACATTTTTCCTCTCCAGCTTCCGTCATGGTGTAGATCGCAGTGGCACCATGACTGTCTGCCCCGCCCTCGCGTCAAACGTCATGACGTCGAGGGCGGAGCCACGGAGGACCGGCACGGATGCACCAAGCACCGATACACGAGCTGCAATGTGAGGCTGCCTGGTCCCGTGTCTCCAATCTGATTGGCACACCGGGGGTCTCATGTCACACACACACACAACGCTTTCAACTCATTTAAGCTGACTGCAGTCATTCCCCTTCTCTCTCAGCGGGCTGCCCAACCGCCTGGACTTACCGCCGCACCCCCCCCCCCCCCCCCCCCCCCCGAGGTGGAGGCAGGCATCGCTTTCAACTAATTCACCTGACTGAAGTCCTCCTGATTGTAAAAGAAGCACAGAAGAGCAGAGGGCAGGCTCGCCTTCAGCCTTCCCCTGCTTTCTCAGCGGCCCGCCCTCATTTCTTGTTTACTGTTGGCCGGGACGCTGACAGAGCAGGGGAACGCTGAAGGCGAGCCTGCCCTCTGCTCTTCTGTGCTTCTTTTACACTCAGCAGGACTTCAGTCAGGTGAATTAGTTGAAAACGATGCCTGCCTCCACCTCGGGGGAGGAGGTGCGGTGACCTCGGGGGGGGGGGGGGGGGAGGGTCAACGACTTCCAAAAAACTTGATAGCAAACTTTAATAAGGACAACCGGATTATTTTTTTACGGCCGGGTGCTCTTATTACACCTTCTGTAAATTAAACAAAACACCACAGTAACATATCAGCTTCTTAAACTAGGGCATACTACATGATGAAATTGGCACCAACCAAACTTTTTAATTTGAATTGGTATGCCCATACTGTTGTCATACAGCTATTGCTTAAGGTTCATTTAACAGCCTGTGCAGCTGGTAAAAACCTGTTAATGATTTCTAACAAGCAACTTTAGGAACCATATCATTGTGGAGGAGAAGGTTCTTACTGTTAGCAACACCCTAACAACATTACCATTGGATTTCAGTTCTTGCCATGGCAAGGACAATGGTATGTAACCCCTCTGGCAGTTTTACTTTACCATGGAAGCACCGCATAGCACACACAAACAGCTACACTCAAAGTGACACATGCATGAGTAATTTCATTATGCTTTCCACAAAGGTTAACTTCCATTTTCTTTCTTTCACTGTTTTACACATAATGGGAACACTATGATGACAGATCAAGGCTGTAAGGAGCCTCCAGCCATGATCTACTTCTTGTTCTAATACACTAGAAAGGAATATTTAATCCAATGGCTGAAAGGAGCAGTTGCCCAGGGACTACTGTTATATCTAAAGGCCTCTTTAACTAGGGGGGGGGGAGGTGGTTGCCGCACACTCTCATTCTTTCTCACACACACACTCTCACACAGACAGCCTCACTCTGTTACTCACACTTTTACTCTGTCTCTCTGTCTCACTCTCACACACAGGAAAAAAACCTTGCTAGCGCCCGTTTCATTGCTCTGAGAAACGGGCCTTCTTTACTAGTATGTGTATAAAAGTAATCTCTCAAAACATAGAGGTAGATTTTCAAATGCACTTAGCGGTTAGCAGCTGCTAACTGGATTAGTGCTGCTGAGAGGGATATTCTGTGGCGGTGCCACTCAGTATTTCCTCTCGCCATCTTGGCATTATCGGAACAGTGGAGAGGTTCTGTGGGTGGAGCTTGGGCAGAATCAGAGGTTATCTGGTCAGTGCCCATATTCAGACCAGTAGCTGGCTAGCTAACTGGCTAAAATTTAGGGCAGCAACAAGGCTATCCTAACTTTATCTGGTTAGTGGTCTGAAATATGGCTGCTGACTGGGTAGCAGTTCGTTGTCAGTGCAGAAATCGAATATTCAGTTCTGACTGGTATCTGGGTACCAGCACTGAATATCCTTTTTAACCACTGTGGTTGGTGCTTTGCCGAATTGCTGACCACTGCAGTTAAATATTAGGTAGATAGCTCCTACTTTTATGGAAAATGTGTGTAGACATTCCCAGGCCTGGGCAATAGGTGGGGCAGGGATGGAATAGGCACTTACATGCTTATAATAGAAAATATGTGTATATGGACTGATTTCTTCTAGAACATGCACACACAAAATTATTCCTGTCTGTTTAGATTGGACTTTCTGTGGAAATGTTTGGGTTGACTATTTAACTTTTATAAATTTGACCTACAAACTGCCACCTATGAAAGGGAAAAATGGTCTTGCCTCCTGATTTTTCTTTCCTTAACTTCTACCAGATCAGTCTAGATATGTGAGTTATGCCCCTGTACTGGCAGGTGGAGGCAGAGAACAAAGTTTTGTGAGCCCTGCCCTATATAGAGCACCATGCAACCAATTGCTCCTCAAAATATTATTATAACAAAACAAATATAGACCTTGGAGGATTCCCATCCTACACTGGAAACCCATCCACAAAACCAGGGTGTCCCAAAAGAGATTTGGCTGCAAAGAACTGCAATAGACCTACAGTGGTGGAAATAAGTATTTGATCCCTTGCTGATTTTGTAAGTTTGCCCACTGACAAAGACATGAGCAGCCCATAATTGAAGGGTAGGTTATTGGTAACAGTGAGAGATAGCACATCACAAATTAAATCCGGAAAATCACATTGTGGAAAGTATATGAATTTATTTGCATTCTGCAGAGGGAAATAAGTATTTAATCCCTCTGGCAAACAAGACCTAATACTTGGTGGCAAAACCCTTGTTGGCAAGCACAGCGGTCAGACGTCTTCTGTAGTTGATGATGAGGTTTGCACACATGTCAGGAGGAATTTTGGTCCACTCCTCTTTGCAGATCATCTCTAAATCATTAAGAGTTCTGGGCTGTCGCTTGGCAACTCGCAGCTTCAGCTCCCTCCATAAGTTTTCAATGGGATTAAGGTCTGGTGACTGGCTAGGCCACTCCATGACCCTAATGTGCTTCTTCCTGAGCCACTCCTTTGTTGCCTTGGCTGTATGTTTTGGGTCATTGTCGTGCTGGAAGACCCAGCCACGACCCATTTTTAAGGCCCTGGCGGAGGGAAGGAGGTTGTCACTCAGAATTGTACGGTACATGGCCCCATCCATTCTCCCATTGATGCGGTGAAGTAGTCCTGTGCCCTTAGCAGAGAAACACCCCCAAAACATAACATTTCCACCTCCATGCTTGACAGTGGGGACGGTGTTCTTTGGGTCATAGGCAGCATTTCTCTTCCTCCAAACACGGCGAGTTGAGTTCATGCCAAAGAGCTCAATTTTTGTCTCATCTGACCACAGCACCTTCTCCCAATCACTCTCGGCATCATCCAGGTGTTCACTGGCAAACTTCAGACGGGCCGTCACATGTGCCTTCCGGAGCAGGGGGACCTTGCGGGCACTGCAGGATTGCAATCCGTTATGTCGTAATGTGTTACCAATGGTTTTCGTGGTGACAGTGGTCCCAGCTGCCTTGAGATCATTGACAAGTTCCCCCCTTGTAGTTGTAGGCTGATTTCTAACCTTCCTCATGATCAAGGATACCCCACGAGGTGAGATTTTGCGTGGAGCCCCAGATCTTTGTCGATTGACAGTCATTTTGTACTTCTTCCATTTTCTTACTATGGCACCAACAGTTGTCTCCTTCTCGCCCAGCGTCTTACTGATGGTTTTGTAGCCCATTCCAGCCTTGTGCAGGTGTATGATCTTGTCCCTGACATCCTTAGACAGCTCCTTGCTCTTGGCCATTTTGTAGAGGTTAGAGTCTGACTGATTCACTGAGTCTGTGGACAGGTGTCTTTCATACAGGTGACCATTGCCGACAGCTGTCTGTCATGCAGGTAACGAGTTGATTTGGAGCATCTACCTGGTCTGTAGGGGCCAGATCTCTTACTGGTTGGTGGGGGATCAAATACTTATTTCCCTCTGCAGAATGCAAATAAATTCATATACTTTCCACAATGTGATTTTCCGGATTTAATTTGTGATGTGCTATCTCTCACTGTTACCAATAACCTACCCTTCAATTATGGGCTGCTCATGTCTTTGTCAGTGGGCAAACTTACAAAATCAGCAAGGGATCAAATACTTATTTCCACCACTGTATGTACACTATGCCAAAACACTCTGTACTCCAAACCACTGAAACCCAGGGTGGGACTCTGGACTAATCTGGTAGAACTTAAGGAAAGAAAATAGTCAGGTAAGACCAAATTTTCCCCTCCTTATTGTCCACAAATCCAAATGTGTGAGATGTAATAACCCCCCCCCCCCTTTACACTGAGCGGGATTGCAAAATGCATGCTGTAAGCACCCTTGCCCCAAAGGCTATGTTTTCTAACAAAAACATATAGCTGGTAGTGTTTATCAAAAGAATGCAGCAATGACCATTTAGAGCTGCCTTACAGATTTCTGAGAGAGAACACTGCATGAACTTCAGCCGATGATTTTTTCTTTGATTTTGGTTAAGCAATTTTATTGTTTGGTTTTACTTGTTAGAACATTCATTGTATGTGCCTGTTTTATTGTAAACCACTTTAAAACGCAACTGTATTAAGTGGTATCAAATTAAATCAAATCAAGTCTGATCAAATGGTCTCTCAATCCGTTAGGCACCACACATACCACAAAATATAAACTACTGAGACTGTCTCCTTGAGCCACTGTGCTATCATAGAGTTTATTGCAACTTCCACTTTCTTTGGGCTCTTGAAGAGAACAAACAGTCTTTCCTGAGTATCCTCACCAGACCAGTTCAGAACCTGTGAATTGTGACTGTTGAATAGCAGATGGAGACAGAAAGGAAAAAAAAAAGTATTTATGCATGCTTGCCCAATAAAAGTCACCATGCACCTTAGATATTCAGTATTTCTCTGTCTACAGAGAATGTCAATGGGTGGACCATGCAGCTCTTGGCTGTTTACTGAAACAGTTCCTAACCCAGTTGGAAAACTGGACATCAGTTGAACAGATGGGTATCTCGCATGAGGTGTTAAGCTTACTTCCCCCCTCCCCCCCCCCCCCCCCCCCAAAAAAAAAAAGGGGACATATAGCAATGGGAGTACCTGAGAGTAGAGATTACTTTTTCCTTATTATCTGGGAGGACTTTCTCAAGTTCATTTTATTTTAACATTCTGGCATTGCAAGTGGAGGTCCTGAGCGCCACTGGGTGTTTCTCAGTCAAGATTTTCAGTCTGCACAGTAGTGCCTAGAGTTAGACCCCCTTCCAGATGAGTGTTTGATTCCGGTGTCAATAAGGATTGGTCTGTCACTAGTCTCATTCTTATGGAGAGTAGAGCTTCCTTTGGCTGATTCCTGCTCTGGGGTCCCTGAGCATGGTGATTTTTTTTTTCCTCCTCTCTGAACTTTACTTTTGGTGAGGAAACCCAATATGGAGATGGTCTTGAGAGCCTGATTCAAGTGCAGTGAGCTTCTCCACAAGTAAGCTTGCACTCTATTTTTGATACCTCAGTATGTGGGAAACAGCTAATCTGCCTGAGGGAGATACTTAAGTTCCAGTGGTTTCCATAGATGCCACCATTCCAGGGGGAAAGGGTCTCTGACCCAGAGGATAATAGTATTCCTAGCTGGAATCTTTTTAGAAGCACACTTTTTATCTCATCCGTAGCTCTTAAGCAACAGAATACAGCACTGATGTTCTAATAGAAACATGATAGCAGATAAAGGCCAAATGGTCCATCCTCAGTAACCACTAACTCCTCTTTTTCCTAAGGGATCCCATGTGCCTGTCCCATGCTTTCTTAAATTCTGATACAGTCCTCGTCTCCAAGACCTCCACTGGGAGGCCATTCCGTGCATCCACCACCCTTTCTGTGAAAGAGTATTTTCTTAGATTCCTCCTAAGTCTGTTTCCTCTTAACTTCATCCTATGCCTTCTCATTCTAGAGTTTTCCTTCATTTGAAAAAGGCTCACCCTCTGTACATCAGTGCCACTGATGTATTTAAATGTCTCTATCATATCCCCTCACCCCCAGTGTATACATGTTGAGGTTCATAAGCTAGTCCCTATGTCTTATGTTTTTATATTATGCAGGGCCTGGGCACAGCACTATTGGTTAATTTGAGGATTTGGCAGACTCTGAACAACAGAATACCTCATATGGCTTCTTCAGGAGGGTGGGCCACCAATAACTTCAGCCATTCCCCCAATGAAAGCATCTACAATAAGGCAGGAAAATTCTAAGACATAACCCTACCTCACAACATTGAGTATCCATTGGTGTGATGTAACCCAAGTCCACGCCTCAAAAAAGTTGGACAGCCAAACTCCTAGCCACTCGTCTGAGGAGGGGACCACCCTCCCCATCATTGGGCACATCTTGGGGTCCCAGCTGTCTTAGATCCTGCAGTGTCCCTTTTCCTGTTGGTTTGAAAGGACCACACCCTGCTTGTATGCCAGAATCACTGAGATGATACTCCCCTTCCCAGATGATACCATCATGCATCTCAAATTCTTTCTCTGGGCTGTGATCTCTGAGGCTTAGTCTCTCCTGGGTCCTTGACTAGCTTTTCCGAGTCTTCTGTTACCTTCATACTTCTGGTGGCAGCCCTAATCAAGTCATACAGGGCATCCACCACATACACCAGATCAGCCTCTAAAATGCAGCTTCCTTTGGATCCATCCCCCATCCCTCAAGGATCCAAGGATAATTGCTGGACCCTAAGCAAACAGGCCCTGGGCATGTAACTGCTGCGTATAGCTGCTTGTATGCCCTAGGCTGCTGCTTTAAATTCTTACTTCAATAAAGCCTCAGTCTTCCAATTCTGAAGGTACTTTGTCACCAAGGCATTCATCATGGGCACCTTCAGCTTGTCTTCCTCTTCCAGGGATGTACCGTACTCATGATTCTGCCTACTCTAAGGCTGACTTCTGAAGTGTGTCAGTCAAGTAAGATCAGGTCTCTAATTGCTTGATGAACTATAAAGAATGTAGTGGGCTTCTGTAACCCTTTCAAAACGGGATCCTCCAAGGCCTCTGCCTCCTTCACTGGAGCCTTTAAAATGGTTAGAGCTTCTGAAAGTTGGTTAATTGTGGACAGCAACTCTTCCCCGCTGAAGAGTAGACCACAGAAGGATCACCACCTTCACCAACAGGAAGCTGTCCTCTTCTGAAGTTTCCCAAGATGACCCTCCTGGTCTGTCAGGCTGGAAGAGCTTCAACAGCTGGATTTCACTTCTGAAACAACTGAATAATCTCATTCATGCTGGGGATACAGATATACTATATACTGGGTTTTAGCACTTCCAAGAACTGAGACAGGAACTTCAGATCCAGTGTAGGAGAAGACCCTTGACTTTGCCTTAACAAAAAGGCTTTGTATAACAACAATACAAACTCAAAGTAAAAAGCAATCCCTTTGTGTCAGGAAAATCTTAGCCACCCGCCTGAGGTTACCCTGCGGCCACTTAGAGGGTCTATCCCCAGCACAGCTCAGGTCCACCTGCACCTGCCGCTTGTACACTACCACCTTCCTCCCACCGACTGGGTCACAACCGCCTCTGGGCGAGTCTCCTGCTCTCAAATTATTCCCAGTGATTTCTAGGTTACTGGGGTCACACTCCCAGTGGTTCCACAGTTCCCAGAAAGCACTCGCAGACTCAACAACCACCAGGATTCTTTATCAGTCCTGACGGGCAATAAACTAAATATTGTTTATTGTCTTTTAAAAATCGAACAGTGGAACAAGCTAGTGCAATCAGCAAACAATAGCTGAAATATGTATCAATTGTAACACTAAACATTTGCTTACTTCTTAGAAAGTACCTGGGGAGATCAGGGCATATAGCTGTTCACCAGTTATCAAATATAACTATTTTTTTACAGGGTTTCAGCAAAGAGCTTTCTCTCTCTCTCTCTCTCTCTTCTCCCTGGCTGAAACTGGAGGCAAAATCAGTAAAGGAAAGGAAATGAGCTCCTGGGCCAATCAGAGCCCAGTCAACAAGTATACTGTTGCTTGCTTCCTGCTTGTGTTAAAGAAAAAGAACATTCAGTTCCCTGTTACAGCTTTACAGCAAAGAAACAGAACCTGCTGGCCAAATAGGAGAAATACACTTCAGGACATAAGGCAGGAATATATATATTTTACAGGCTTAAAACACACTGTTTTCTTCACACCTGGTCCAGGGGACCCTGCTCGTTTGCTACTCCTCCAAGGGTCCCTTGTGAACACTGGCTGAATCCAACCCCCCACCCCCACCCACTCCATCTGGAGCTGGATTGGGTATTTGAGGGAGGTTAGCGCAACCCGAAAACCAGGCCCCAAAATGGCCACTGTGCCCACATTGCAATTTGCCTCTCGCAGGTACCTGTGAAGCAATCTCTTTACCCTCCAGGCCCAAATCTAGAGGACTTGCTCGTGCCAGCATCTCCCCACCATGAAACCAGCACCCCACTTCACTATAGTGGTAGGAGTTGCCTGTTCATACATCACAATCTGCCTTAGTTTCACCCAAGCTGTACCCCAGGGAATGCCTGTACTTTTTATGTGCATTTGCAGTCATACATTTTTATTTAAAAAAAAAAAAAAAAGCCCTTTCCTGCATGTAAAACAGTCTCAGTCACTTCAGTTGGTCTTTTTGCCTTTTGCAGATTATAAAGATCCTAAGAGTTTTACTTGGGAAAAATACTTGGAAGAAACTGGTTCACAGGCTGCTCCAGCAAGAGCTTTTAAACTGGTAAGAAGTGAAACTGTCAGATGTCGTTAGAACTTTTAAACTGATGAAAAAGATGAGTTCCAAGGCCACCCCATTGAGAGTATACACTTTGGTAAGAATAGTCTTCAGCAGTAAAAAAAATGTTGGAATGACTTGATCAGAACATCACATGCCCTCTTAACGGTTGGACTGGGTCTATCACTATTTGTGGTGAGTGAAGAGGAAGGAACAGGAATTTTGATGTGGAGGTAGGGGATGAAATGTGGTGATCGTTTATTGAGGATCAGAGGAAAGATGCATTGACAATGACTATGCCTGTTTATAAAGGCCTTGGTTGCAGATTTGAAAGAGACAGTGGCGTAGTTCAAATTAAGTGTTTTCTTAGCTCTTCATTTTCAGATGTGGTCAGATCTACAAGAGGTGTTTGGATCCATGCTTTTCTTTTTTTTTTTTGCTTATTGTCACGGCCTGCCGTGACTCCTGCCCTGCCCCACCCCACCCACCCACCCACCCACCGCTTCGGTGGTGCTACAAGGGACGGTGTCTTCCCTCCCTTCTCCAGTGGTGTGTTGGCCTCCTAGGACGCAAATGCGCGCCACAGCCCATAGTTTATAGGGCTAACAGTGGAAGACCAAGCAGGTGTGCCAGGTTAAACCTCACAGGCCTGTGCTCATTAAGGAAGGCCCATGTCCTCCTCCAGCACCTTCTCAATGAGGTTGTATTGTTCCAGCCTAGTCCATCTTATCTGCTGTTCCTGCCTGCCTCTTGTTCCATCTCTGAGCCCTGCTTTGTCTTTAGCCTAGCCTAGCCGAGCCCTGCCTTGTCTAGTCCGTCTTGTCTCCAGTTCCTGCCTTGCCTGTTTGCCTCTAGTTCCACCTCTGAGTCCTGCCTTGTCTCTAGCTTAGCCGAGCCCTGCCTTGTCTTCAGCCTGGCCCGGCCTTCCCCTTGTCTGCTTTCATAGCCAAGAACAGAGGACTGTTCTTTGAGTAGTGCAGGCATTGGTACGGTACTGTCTGCATGGACCTGATCTCTGTATGGCAGCACAATGTGATGTTGATATTCATGTTGCTGGGGATGACTAGAGATGCTGCAGGATTTTTATAATGATAGCTGTAAGTTAAATAATTACTAACTGGAAACCTGAAAGTGTAGTTTAACTTAGCCTTTGGGTATGAAGGTTAGAACTGGAAGGTGCCTACCTATAAGGCATGGTGGATTATAGTTTTATCTGTATCACTGACTGTGTGATCTTGGCAGATCATTCACTATGCTTGTTTACTCCATATTTTTCCCTTATATATTTGTAGCATTCCATTTTTTTTTTTTCAATTTTTTTGTCCTTGCAGCGACCTGCTCATGGCTTTCAAATTAACAGGAAGCTGGAGGTGGTAGACAAGAGGAACCCTATGTTAATACGTGTATCAACCATTGTAGACAAGGAAGATCATCGAATAAAGGTAAAGCTGACTGTAACTGGGGTGCTGGGGATTAGAACTACATTAGAACCTTGCTCAGAACGTGACTCTACAGGCACTGATTTTGTGTACTTCTGACCTCTTCATTTATAAAAGTGGTGAAAAGTGAAGTGTGTGTATGTGTGCTTGTGACATCCCCCATGTGTTTTGGGAATTCCTTTTTCTATCTGTAAGAAGAGGTATTATGCTTTGTGTTTGTAGGCAAAGTGATACATTTTTTGACTCAGGAAATGCAAAATTATTTACTCAGCTAGTATGAAGTTCACATTCTGTTAAGTCCTTCTGTATAATATCGGGAATTGAATTCAGTTGTTCCCTCCACTCAGTTAAGATGGGTTTGGATTAATAGGGAGATTTCTGTCCATGACTGTCTCCATCAGAGCATTAACTGCTAGGAAAGTATCTAATCTTGGTGGTCATTAATGACCATGTTGTACTGTCAAAATCAAAAGAAAAAATGCACCTACCTCCTCCCCTGGGAAATCCTCTTTTCTCCGTCATTAAAAGACAGTGCTTGTAGTCTTTGTAACAATTATGCTGTTCATGTATTTTTACCTACACAAAAGCTGGGCAATATGCAAAAAGCCTGTTAAGCTTGTATTTGCACATACATACATATTTAACTGTGGGAAATGTATTATTGGCATGTCCTGTGTTCAGTTAAGTTTAAGAGACATTTTTTGTTGGGATGTAGAACCTGAAAAAAACAATATCAATCAGTAAACCTCCTGAAAAGTCAGCACAAATATGTTTTTTTGGAGCATGATGTGCAGAATGACCACATATAAAATGTTATGAAAACATAATGATAGACAAAGGTCCGTCGTGTTCAGCAACCTATTCCTGGCAGTCCCCAAAATGTAGATCCCGTTTTTCATAGCTCATTTCAAGGACAGGCAATAGATTCCCCAGTCCTACCTGGCTAATCATTTTTATAGACTTTTCCATCACAAACTTATCCAAATCTGGTGTGTTAGTCACTTTGACTATGTCCTCCATCAGTAGATTTCTAAGCGCTCCTTAAAAAAAATACTTTCTATGATTTGTTTATCTGCTGGTGTTGGTTTAGTGTTCGAAAAGTATAAACAACTGTCTTCTACCTCACTCGTGATTTTTATAAACTATATCATTTCTCCTCTGTCATTTCTTTTCCAAGCTGAAGAGCACTAACCTATTTATCGTCTCTTTATATGGAAGGTATTCAATCCACTTTATTATTTTTATTGCCCTGCTGTGACCCTTTTGAAGTTCCAGTATATCCTTTCTGAGATGGAACAATCAGAAATGCACACAGTACTCGAGGTGTGGTCACGCCGTTGACCTGTATAGAGGCATAATGATAGTCTCAGTTTTGTTCTCTATTCCTTTCTGAATAATCCCTAACGCTCTATTCCTCTTTGTCCTAGTGTCTGGACTGGTCTGGCTGGACTCAAGGAAAGAAACTTAGCAGTTAAGTCTAATTTCATCTTTGCTTTTTTGCCAGCCGTAACACATTGGGTTGAAAATTTCAACACATTTTCCATAATGACGCCATGATCTTTTTCTTGGTTAGTAATTCCTAACTCCAGCATTTTGTACTTTTATTTGGGATTATTTTTCTCTAACTGCATCAGTTTATACTTACATTAAATGTCTTCTGCCATTTAGATACCCAGTCTCCTCGTCTCACAGTATCCTCCTACAGTTTTTCATAATCCTCTGCTGTAACAACTTTGAATAATTTTGTTTCATCTGCAGATTTGATCACCTTCCTTGTTGCTCCTTTCTGTAGAACATTTATGACTTTGGAAAACTGGCCGTTTAGTCCAATTCTGTTTGTTTTCTTTAACCAGTTCTTATTGTACAATATGGCTTTTCTTATCATTTCTATCGGACCAATCCAGAACCGATGGGCTATGTCTACTAACCAGGAGATGGATCCATTCAAATTTGAGCTCTGCCCTACATAGGGCACTATGCAGGCTTAGCCCATCATTATTTCTGTGTCTCCAGCAGATGGTTGATGGACATTCCATATAGGATTTCCGTACTTTTCTGGACTGTTTTTACTCCTGGCGTAGTTGGAGAATTGGATTGCCATTTGAGTGGGGGAAGCTGTTAGAGGATTTCAGGGTTCTTCCTTGGAAGCCACGGGTGAGGATACCCAGAAGATTCTGGGAGGAATGGGGTTTCTCCCTTCCATTTGAGCCTCAGGGCTTCATCTCTTCTTGGGTTCCTTTCCTCCTCATCACCTTTTCTTCTGAGTCCCTATTAAAAATAAATAAATTTTCTTCTGAGAGCAGATGTAGCAGCACACAGAGGGGATTCTGAATAGGAGCAGTCTTCACTTTGGGGGGGGGGGGGTATGGTAAGTGCCATTTTATTAGGCTACTGATTAGGGCAGGGAGCAGTTTCTCTAGTAGTGGTTTGCTGATGTTGTACAGCATCGGCTCGATGTGAAGGCCACCTTTGGTGGGTGTGTGACTCGCATGTAAACAGTGCAGCAACTGCAGCTGTGTTGAGGTACCATGAAGTCAGTTCTTGTGGATTGAAGCAACTTTTTCTGAGTGCTGGAACTTGTGGCAGTGGCACCTGTTTAAGTGGGGGACAGGCTGATTATTCAATTTACTTTGTGGTACCAAAGAAAGAAGGGGTCTTTCACCCAATGTGAATTGAGCACTAAAGATTTCCACATGTTTGGATAGAAAAAACTGCGGTCTGTCATAGTGGCAGCTAGCTTCAGCAAGTTTCCCACCTCCTTGGATCTTGAGGATATATACCTTCAAATTCTCTAGGTAGGCAACACCAAACGTTTCTTTGCTTTGCGCTTTTGGTCACCATTATCAATTTCAAGCTCTTCCTTTGGCAACGGCTCAAGAACATTTTCCAAAGTCATAGTGATGGTGGCTGCAAAACTTCATCATGAACGGGGGGTATTAGTGCATCCATATCTAGATAATTGACTCATATGAGCCAGTTTGGTAGTCAAGTACAAGTGGAATGCTGACTTTGAGGTCCAGGTGTTGCAGTCTCTCATTTGGGTGTTAAATTTCCGGAAAAGCAAGCTTTCTCCCTTGTCAAGTCTGGAGTATGAATGTCTTCCTACTGATTTCAAAGATTTCAGAAGCTTCAGCAGCAGGTCTGAGCTTTGCAGATCCAGAGAGGGCTCCTCGTGTGTGGGACTACATGCAACGGTTGGGATCCATGGCAGCAACCATAGAATTGGTTTCTTGGCCACAGACCCATACTGGTTGATGGAGATAACTCATTGGTTCTGGACTGACCTGGTAGGTCTCAAGGAAAGGAAATTAGCAGACGACCAAATTTCAGCTTATCTGCTATCCACTGACTTCAATGTCCTGAGGAGAATCTCAAGAGGGCCTTTATCAAATTCCTTCTGAAAATCCAAATAACACCATTAAGTTCATTTTAGAAGGCCTGCATGGCAATGCTACATTTAGAATTGCCGTGGAATGCATAGATTACAAGAGATTCATTGTGTTCTGGCTGATCCAAAGAAATATAAAACTATTCTGTTTTACACACACATTTTTAAAAATTGTACCACCTGCATTTATGCCTGCTCTGAGGCAAATGTAAGTATGAACTACCTGCTTGTTTGGACCTGCAATTTCCAACAGTGATTGTGGGGACAGTTGTGCTTACTTCTGTGGTACCTAATAACACCACAGAAATTCAAAAAAGAATTGCTTCATTCTACTTCTTAATTGGCTTCCCTTATACATGTAGTTTTGTGAAATCAGGTACTTATATATGTATGTTGGAAGATCAGCACTTGCATGTGCAGAGCCCCAAGTTGTGGCTGCTTTTTTTCCCCCTAGAATATATAGGTTTGTGATATTGATGCTTACTCTTTGTGTATTTGCAACATATACATATTTGCTGGCATCTTTATACATATTTTATAAAATGTTACATTTTCAGAAGAGCCTTTTGTAAAACATAGTAACATAGTAAATGACGGCAGAAAAAGACCTGCATGGTCCATCCAGTCTGCCCAACAAGATAAACTCATATGTGCTACTTTTTGTGTATACCTTACCTTGATTTGTACCTGTCCTTTTCAGGGCACAGACCGTGTAAGTCTGCCCAGCACTATCCCCGCCTCCCGCCACCGGCTCTGCCACCCAATCTCGGCTAAGCTCCTTAGGATCCATTCCTTCTGAACAGGATTCCTTTATGTTTATCCCATGCGTGTTTATCCCATGCTTGGGGATTTCTGAACATCCAAGATGTCCTATGCAAAATGGGACTTTATATCAACCAGCTCACCTTTATCCATATGTTTACACCGTCAAAAACAAAATCCTAATAAATTGATAAGGCAAAAGTTTCTTTTTCTAAATCCATGCTAATTAATATCTATTAAACTGTATATATCTGTATGGTCAGTAATTGTACTTTTTAGAGTAGCTTCTACTGATTTGCCTGGCACCAGTGTCGGTCTTAATAGTTTATAGTTTCCTGGATCACCCTGGAATCCTTTATAAAAGTGGCATTGCGTTGACCCTATTCTTTGGGTACTAGGGGCTCTTACAAAGCATCCCTATAGCATCACAGTAGCACCACCACGTTTTGGCTGCTGTTATGATGTTCTTACTGTGGAATGCTGTATGTGCTTTGTCAAGTGTAATATAAGACCTGTGTTGTCCAAAGAGTTCCACTTTTGACTCATCTGTCCATAGAACATTATCTCAAAAGGCCTGAGGATCATCTAGATGTGTTTCTGCAAATGTAAGGTGAGCATTGATGTTACTCTTGGATAGCAGTAGTTGCACCCTTGTTAGTCTCCCATATATCCCATTTTCTCCCAGTCTCTTTTTTTTTTTTTTATTGTGAAGTCATGAACACTAAAAAAGACTAAAGAGGCCTGCAGTTTTTTGGATGTTCTGGGATATTTTATGATGTCCTAAATGAGTTGTTGCTGCGCCCTTTGGAGTAATTTTGGCAGACCGGCCACTCCTGGGAAGATTTTCCACTGTTTGAGTCGTCTTAATTTGGAGATAATAGCTCTCGTGGTTTGGTGGAGTTCCAGAGCTTAGAAGTGGCTTTGAAACCCTTTCCAGACTGATATATTTCAAAATCCTATTTCCTTATCTCTTCTGGAATTCCCTTTGATTGTGGCACAGTGTTCATGTGGAAACTTTGTGGTGATTACTTCACTCTTGTGGTAAGGTTCAGTATGTAGTGTGGTTTGGAATCAACAGGGCTGGCTGCAGTCACTCACTGTGTGTATTGGTCAGCGCTGTTGCCTAACTTACTACAGTCTTTATTCTGACTGAATGTTGACCCATTAATTAGTTTTTCATCTGTTACCTTATCCTCTCTGAACACTCCTTTTACTAGTAGTCTGTTGGTCCAGTTGACTCCCTTACTGGCTTCAAATATTTTTATTATTAGCTTTTGCATTCATGGCAAGCTTCTTCTCAAAGTTTCTCTTGGTTTACCTTATTACTGTTCTACATCTAACTTGCCACAGCGGTACTTCCTACCCCTAGTGTGCAGAGTGTACTCGGCGGTAATGGGGCAGTGCTGCACACTGCCTGGTTAGCACGGAGCCCTTACCGCCAGGAAAAGGAGACTTCCCTTTTACCCACTGCGGTAAAAGAGGGCCTCAGTGCGCATGAAAAGCACGTTTCTTTTGTCACAGCTTGGTAAAAGGGGCCCGAAGACTCCAGTTGTAATCCTGGTGGTAGAAGGTTCCAGAGGAGAGGACCTGGAAAAAAGAAGGCTCAATTCCTGGTGGATTGAAGGTGGGCAGATGCCCTGTAAGGAGACCTAATTGTCACCTGGTAGAAGAGCATAGGAAGTGAGGGGGTCATAAAAGGGACAAATTAAGGGGCACAGTCTCAGTATAATGCCTTATGCACCTAAGGAACAGATCTTGAGCTGGACATGATGAGAAAATTTAAGCTAATAATAATGGTTTAGCAGAGGATTTACATAATCAGATTGCCTTGTATGTGAAAGAATACGAACTGCCATATTTTGAACTGTCTGAAGGTGTTTCAGGAGGTAGGATGGAAGACCTGCATAGACCACATTGGCATAATGTAGGTGTGATAGGACAGTTACTTAAAGAGAGGCAACCTAAACTGAAGAGTCCTAGACATTGCAAATAGCGCAAAATTGACTTTGAGCGCAGAAGCAATGTTGATCCACAGCACTTACGTGAGGATTGAAAGAGAGAAACCTTGGTCAATGATAATGCCTATGTATTTACTAGATTCTACTAGTGGGATATCTGTGCCAGCTAGTGAGGGAGCAGATACAGGTCTTGAAGAGAGGCCCGTGATCCAGCAATCAGTAGACTTTGAAGGCGGTTAGCTTGGCAGAATTTAAAAAGGGGTTAGACGGTTTCCTAAAGGACAAGTCCATAAACCACTACTAAATGGACTTGGGGAAAAATCCACAATTCCAGGAATAACATGTATAGAATGTTTGTACGTTTTGGGAAGCTTGCCAGGTGCTCTTGGCCTGGATTGGCCGCTGTCGTGGATGGACCCTTGGTCTTTTCCCAGTGTGGCATTACTTATGTAAGTACCGCAACCAGGAAAAAATGTAATTGAGGCAGGATTGTAATGAGAGATGAGCAGGCGATATAGGGTGACAGGGGCAACAAGAAGAATGTCATCTGCATAGTAGTAGGCTGATATGCCATGCAATTGAATTAGTGATGCTAATATATTGAGACAAATATTGAAGAGAAGGGGAGATAATACGGAGCCCTGGGGAACACCACAGAGCAGTGGGAGAGGCGATGAGTGCTAGGAAGAGGTGTGGACTGCAAAATAATGATTGTGGAGAAATGAAGAAAACCATTTTAAATCTGTTCCAGAAACACCAAACTGTGAGAGATGACTTAGAAATAGGGAATGATTGACTAAAGTGAAAGCAGAGAAGAGGTCTAAAGAAGCAGCCATAGTGAAGTTTGCTAAGAAGACCCTAAATAAGAAAGTAAGAAAATGTTGCAGGAGTCAGAGAGAGTACTATCTCTGTACACATCTTATGTATAAGGCAGTATCTCTGCCCAAAAAGTTCATTGGGCTCAGTTTTAAAGCTGCTGACAGCCATAGGGTGAATTAAGCCTGAATATCAGTGCCAGGCCATGTCCAAGTTCCAGCATTAATTATCTGGGTAAGTGCGGTCACCTGGATGTTAACCAAGCCCCAGCCAATATTCAGCCGGTTCCCATTAGCGGATAAAGTTAGGACAGTTTTATTGTTGTCCTAACTTTGTGCTAACCAGGTAAGTGTCGGCTATCCCCAAGCTCCACTCCCAGACCACTTGATAATAACCAGACAGAGGCAATATTCAGCAGCTCTACCCACTTGTCAGTGTTAACAGATGGCCAATTTAGCGGGGTTTAACCAAACATGAACTTCTGCTGCCTGGTTAAATCCTTATGAATAATGAGCCCTTAAAATTTAAGTTTGAGTGCAAGGAGATAAATTGAGGGTTACCTAAATAAACCTAATAACCAGTTCTGGACACTTACTACTGACAGTTTGTAGGTTGCTTGTTTGGCATGCATACTGTTATTTATTTAAAATAATATTTATGTTTAAATCTGTTTATTAAAAGCAAGAAATCACAGTACAAATAGAAAACAGAAACAGTCATCAGATTTTACATTTATTGCACCAGGTCCAATAGGAAGGGGAGTCAGTCAATATCCACACCCCCAGAATAATCTTTTTGCTTGCAATGTTAGCTTTCCGGAGAAATTGACGGGCTCTCTTGCCCTGCAGCACAAAAGCCTCTTAGGGAGCCCATTGGGGAGACCGGTATAGGTGAATGCAAAACCTCTTCCAAGTATGAAATAATATCCCTCCAAAATTACTTATATCTGCGAGCAAGACCAAAAAGTATGATAAAAGGAATGAACTTCAGTGTTACATTTCTCATATATAGGAGACTCCATCCTCCCCATTTTAAAGAGTTGTTTCTGAGTTCGGTAAGCTCTATGTATGATGAAATTGACACTCCCTATAGTCTGCATTTATAGTAATAGTGGGGATACTAGTAAGTAATGGAAATAATCTCACTGTAACTGGTGACTGATGCAAGTCTTCACACCTTCTGAAAGTTTATTTATTTATGACACTTATATCCCACATTATCCCAAGGGAGTCTTGGTTTCAATGTGGCTTACATTAGATAATTAAAATAACTATGGAAGGAGTGTATCAGTGTTGTTATTTAATTGTGGGTTGAAAATGAGAACAAGGATATAGAAGAAGATTACATTAAACAGCAAGAGAAAAATATTATAACAGATGGAAAAGTAACAGGCAATAACAGGTACCTGAATAAGGTTAAGTATTAAAACTGACTAAACATTTTGTCACTACCTGGGTAGTGCCTGGGAAGCTTCAGGAAATTAACTGCTCACAAGACTTGAATAGGGTCTCAGGACAGAGGTGTTTACCTGTGTTCCCATACTGAGACTAAAGATTACCTCAGCTCAGGTGGGAAAAAAACGATCACTTCTGTAACAGCTTTACAAAAAAAAAAAAAAAGACAGTCACCATCTGCTGAGCAAATCAGAGAAATGCACTGTTTTGTCATAATTGGTGTCTGTCCTCTTGGGTTATCCATAGCATGACAGAGTATTGCAGCATAAAAGGGATATGCTTCACATGGAACAAGAAGCATACAGTGGAGAATGTCTTCCGTTTCACTGAAACCAATGTGGGGAAATCCTGAAAGCATAGGATTTTATTTTCTTGTTGTAAAATGTCCTGCTTGTGGGCAAAGTTGAAGACTTTGAAGATGCCCGTTTTTGGCCTCAAGTCATGCTGCTTCAACTGCCTTAAGTAGTGTGCCCTCTCAATACACGTCAGGCCCATGGTAGTTGACAATTTCAAGATTTTCGATAAGCAAGTCTCCAAGAAGTTCCACAGGTCCACCTCCCTGATGGATTTGGGAAACCCGACCAAGTGGAGGTTGCTCCTACGGGACATATTTTCTAGGTCATCAATCTTACCCTCCAGCTTGTCCAACTAGGCCTGCATCTCTCGCTGACGGATTTCCTGGCTTTGCAGCTTGTCTTCAACGTCTGACATTGCTGGAAAGCATGTAGGTCTCTCTGAAGGGATTCGAGTTTGGAGTCTACTGACTCTTTTGTCTACTGTTTTTTTGAAATTTTTTATCAAAGGAGATCTCCAATTGAGATCTTATTTCCAAAGCCACTTCAGATGTCCAGACCGAACTGACTGAGGAGGGTCCTGCCGAGTTATCCTCTGACATCTTGAATTTCAGTTATCACGTGCGGTCCCTGTTGCTGTGTGGGAGTCTGGAGCTCAGTATCAAAGCTTGAAGGTAGACAAGAAATCAGTAAGGGTTCCCCTACTCTCCAATGCCAAAATGTAGTGATTTGAAAGCCTTGGGTGGGGGGGAATCCAAAGGGTCTGGGAGCCTGCCTCACCAACACCCGCTCCTCAGCTCGGCATCATGTGTCCCCCATTAACATATCAAAAATATTCCAAGTGTTTTATTAAAAGAATGAGATTTTTAAAAATTTCAAATCATCTATTGAAAATGTACAGATCCTGATAGTGAGAGGTAATATCACAAACAATAAACACAAAAATGTATAGAGATCGACCAGATATTGTAATGGTATTATGATTCTAACTGATGCTTAAAACCTTATTCAGTTATTTAAGCATTTAAAATTATCTGGCCTACTGCATTGAGCTGGAGATGTGAACAAATCAACCCATAGCTGACCAGATTTTTTTTTCTGATCATGCAGCCCCTTATGTTAGGGTAGGTTGGGCTTCTATTGGCTAACCCGAAAAGCCACAGGCAAGTCGTGGGGGGGGGGGGGGGGGGTGGAAGAAAGGAAATGTGTGGGCATGTTGGCCTCTTCTGTTTCAGGTGGCTCTTGGTTCATTTTATGATTTAAACTATGTTTAAAATGTATTTACACCCTTAGTGAAAACAATATGTAATTCTGGATTACTTACACATCTTTTTGCCAATGTAAATCCCCAGGCTCTCCATCACACATTGTTATAATCTGAAACACTGACAGGTATCTGAGGAGGATAACGGCCGAGTTTCTAGTCAGTTTGAAATTAAATTGATGCATTCAAGAAATGGATATATCTGATCACCTGGTGTCCTTCCAACTCCAGGGCTGCATTTAAAAATGAGGTGCTCATGGGTAGCTCCGCCTTGCTGAAACAATCATAGGTTATTGGAGGTGGGGACAGACTGTCTCTCCTGAGATCCTCTTCATTCTGGAATTCTTTCCCTTACCTCATACGCCGTTTGTCTTGTAGAACAGTGCTGTCCCAGCAGCCACTCCCGCTCCAGCCAAATAATTCAACATGAGGCCTGCAAAGCCTTGTGCTCTGCCGCTGACTAACCTGTGTTGCACTGCCCCTCACCTGGATATCCATGATAATTGGAAGCATGTGTGGAGAAGCGGGCTGAGGCTTGCAGGCCCTGTACTGAATTTCTACCTGGAGTGGCGGCTGCTGTTGCTGCTCTACAAGACAAGTGGCATCAATCACAGACATAGGTATGACCACAGTTGTGGCACTCTGCCCATGAAAATTTGGCAAAAGAGACATTTGTCTATGTTGTCTGTGTCAAATCTCTCCAGCTTCATCTTCCACGGTTCATAAGAAAGATCACCTATGGTTTTTTAATTTATTTTACATTGTGTCTATTTTGCTAATTCATTGTGTTCCTAGTGAATCAGGATATATTCATCTCTTTTGTTTCAAACTGTTCCTTAGGTGCACTTTGATGGCTGGAGCTCAATGTACGACTACTGGATAGATGCGGACAGTCCAGACATCCATCCTGTTGGCTGGTGTGCAAAAACTGGACACACACTGCAGCTCCCAGTGGGTGAGGATAGAAGAGCCTCAAATGGACTGTTATTCTCCAGTGATGTCAGTAAAAGTTCTGACAAATACAGCTATAGAGAAATCCTTGAGCTTTGGATTCCAGTTTCTCTGTATAGTAAATGAACACAGGAAGGGGGGTTTTAACCTGCAAATATGAGCTGAAAGGCACAGAGGATTTGCACTCGGGCAAAATCTCATAGTGACCTTTGTCATCAGAGGGTCATGTTAAGGTTAGATTTCAGCATTAGGGAGTAAATTGGATTAGTTTCAGTGCATGTAAAATTGCATCTAAACATTTAAGTAAAGCAATGAAATTATAACGAGCAGTGCAGATGAACAGGGCATGGACCGTACTGTCATGATTACAGAATTATAATGATGCCAGGCTGGGATTACTGTCCCTTCAGATATTTTGCATATGCATTATGTTTTTATATGACTACATTTGATGTAAAATGTTTTTATTACATTGCTTGCTTTATCCAGGTGTTGCCGAGATTCCAGTAGGGACAGCAGGACAAGTGTGCCCCACCCCTGGTTGTCAGGGAATAGGTCATGTCCGAGGACCCCGATATGGAACACATTACACGTACGTGTTAATGTTCTGTGTAGAGTTGGGAAAGGGGTAGGATATCCTTTTAAGTCTACCATAGGAAATAAACTGTTTGAAAATGGCCTTTGGAAAAAAAATTTTTTTTTTTTGTAATGTCTGGAGTTTTTGGATGACCTGTTGAGACTACAGGCCAAAGAGAGAATGTATAACATTGTTTACCCATAAGAAGCTTTTAAAATTACACTCTTTTGGAGTACTGTATGTGAAATAGTGTTTTGTGCATTCAAATAGGCATTTATAAAATTGAGCTTGGCATGTATTCATATAAAAGCAGGCATTGGGAACACAGAGTGACAGTTTTTATGTGATACACCTGTAGGTGGGACCAGGACGTACGTTTGTATCTAAAATGCATGCATATGTACCATCCTATGAGGACAAGCAGGATACATTGGACTTACACATGGAATACATGGGAGCAGTTGCCAGCTTGTTTACCACAACTTTGTAGAACGTTGCACCACACCAGTGGCGTAGCCATGGGGGGGCCCCCTCTCAATTGGATTCACCCCCCCCCAACCCGATCTGCTGGTTTGGCTGGTGAGGGTCCCCAATCCCAGCCAACAGAAGCTTTCCTCCAGCGCTGTTCGCCTGTGCGCTACCTGCTCTTCTTCCCCCCACCCTTTCCCCATCTGCATGCTCAGTTTTAGTGAAATTGAGCATGCATGCTGCGGGGGGGGGGGGGGGGGGAGCAGGGCAGGTGGCATCCAGGTTTGCCAAGATGCAGGCTTTGGAGCCGGCATCCTGATGTCAGGGTTATCAGAGACCCTCCCATAATGAGTCATGCTTTTGGTACTTCTGTGCATCTGGAGAGATGAAGAGGAAGGCAAGATTAGATCTTACTTGCCCATTTTCTTTCCTCGAGTTCCTCCAGACCAGTTCATTACTCACCTGAGGGCAGTTGAAAGAGCTGAGAGCAAGAGTACTTTTCATTATTGTAGTGTTGCCAACTTCTTAAAAGTTCAAATTCTGGTGTTAAGTGTTGTTGTTTCTTGTCCCTTGGTCTTGAGGGATGGTTCCCATTTTGCTTTGTTGATGAAATGCTTACCGGATGCAGACTGCAGGACCTTTTTTAGATAATAGAGCCTGGTACTAAATTTCCAGGTATAATTTAGCCAGCAGTGGCCAGCATTTAACAAAACACTGACCCAAGCCTATCTGGGTACCAGCACTGAATATCTGGGCACAACAGGAGTTATCCAGGTACTGCCGATATTCACTGGTGGTGCCCAAATAGTAATAGATAGCCTTTTTACTGTCCTAAGTTAACTGGATAGTTATCCAGGCAATGCTGCCGAATACTGGCAGTGCCCGTGTAACTCTTGACTCCACCCCTGAACTGCCCCGGCAAATAGCCAAATAGTGCTGCAGCAATTTGCCTGAATTTTCAGCGGCACTATTCGGTTATGTCCTACCAAAAATCTGGGTATGACCCTCTCCTACCCAGTTAAGTAGTGCTGAATGTTGGGCCATCTGTTATTTAATTGCACTTTGTTACATGTTATATAACCATTCTAAAGTGCACATTTATACACATAACTTGTAGAATGCTATAAATTATGCATGTATCACTGGCACGTGGCGCGAGCACTTACCAGTTGTATGGCCGACATGTGCCCACGCCCAAATTATAGGCATGTATTTCACCACGAACATCAGTACTCTATAAGGGAAAATAAGCACCATGTAGGTGCAGTTCTATAGAATTATCCTGTAATTGTCCTAATTAGACAGGTTTAGTTATTGTATTGGTTGGTTTATTTTAACCTGAAACCGTGTCAAGGTAAGGCATGTAGAGCTTTCTATGGTTAAATATACTGCACATAAGTCCTTGTAATTTGGTTTGTTTCTTTTGTCGCTGTAGGTCTGTGGGCTGTCCGTACTCTGATATCAATCTGAGTAGAGAGAACGCCTTACCGGACCGGCTCAGTGGTGAAAAACCATTATCCAGCAGTAACATGCAGAAGCCCAAAAGGCTAGAGATGCCAGCACCTCCCATAGACCCACAGCCAGACTCTCCACAGTCCAAGTAAGCCTACATCTTGTCTCTGTTCTTGGATCTTTCTTTAATTGTGTCTATTTATTGCATTTGTATGCCACATTTTCCCACCTATTTGCAGGCTCAATGTGGCTTACATAGTTTTATTAACATTGTCAACAGTGTCAACACTGAAAATCTATTTTTGTTAAATGCAGCTAAATAAAATACCTCTTGTGGAGGGTAATTTTATTACAGGGTGTGAAGGCTACATAAGCACTTAGTTTTAATGTAGTTTATAAATACATAACATATATACTCAAATATAAACCCATTTGAATATAAACCAAGATAAAATTTTGCCCCTAAAGAAATGAGAGGGGGAAATATTAACTCTAATATAAACCATGGGGTTTATATTCCAGTATTCTTCCCCTTCCTCCCTCATGCTGTGTCTCCTCTTCTACTGCCACTGCTTCCCCACCCCCCCCAACCAGAAAAGCTCCCACTTCCCCTTCCCTCCCTCCCCTTGAAAAGACAAGGCTTCCGCTTCCTTCTCTCCCCCCCCAAAGACCTTACTCTACCACCCTGATGGTCTAGTGATGAGTTGGGGCAGGATTGATACCTACTCGCTTCTGCCAATATAAATGCATATTTGGCATGATGCTGAACATATAAGTGGTTTTTGAATATTGAATCATGGAATGTTTCCCCAGCATTTAGGTTACTATTTTCTCAGCTCCCCAACCCAACTGACCTCTCCAGTACCAATATAGTTGCTTCCTTTCATATGCTGCTTTTATAATCTTTCTTTGGAGAGGCCCATCAGTGGAGTAACTTGTCAACCTGTGCACTGATTGGGACACAATTTGTTTGTTGTGATTTGGTTAGAAAATCTACTGTGGCGGACGGTGAGGGGTCAGGTGGCAGTAGCATCCACAGCCTGTCAGAGCAGTCTGAAAACAGTCAGGACAAGGACTGGCCCGATGAGGAGCCCTTGCTCGACAGCAAGCTGAAGTCTAGGAAGTAAGTGTAACCCTCTTTCAGGGGGAAACTTTGCTTCTTGTCTGTATGGCAACATTCACAAGCATCCCTGCTAATCTTACTACTACTACTATTTAGCATTTCTATAGCGCTACAAAGCGTACGCAGCGCTGCACAAACATAGAAAGACAGTCCCTGCTCAAAGAGCTTACAATCTAGTAGACAAAAAAATAAAGCAAACAAATCAATTAATGTGTAGAGGAAAGAGGAGAAGAGGGTAGGTGGAGGCGAGTGGATACAAGTGGTTACGAGTCAAAAGCAATGTTAAAGAGGTGGGCTAATCTCATGAGGAATATTTTATTTATAGTTTAGTGTTTCATAAATTTTAGGGCACAGATACTTGCATATATACACACAGAATGGTTCATCTGCATGTCTATTTCCACCATGGATTTTAAATCATAGACATTGGCTACTCCTTTGTAATATACCCAGTGTTAATGCATATTCACTCTGGATTTATGTTTGCAGGGTTGGCCACTCGCATACCTACATACGGCTCCAACTTGTGAAGCAGGAAGATGATGGGAAAGGTTGGTTGTTAGAAAAAGGGATATTGGTTATATTTGTGAAAATCTATTCTCATCTGGAACAAGAAGTTAACCTGTTAAGGTCTTGGAGGAGAATATTCCTTTCCTTATCGTATATGCCAGATTAGTCCAAACTAGTGGATTATGTCCTCCTGCCAGCAGATGGAGACTGAGAAAAATGCTCAGAACTGACTTCACTCCCTTTATAGTGATCTGCTGTAGCCTTGGTCCTTCACTCATGAGCAGTGGCAAGGTATCTTCCTCCCAAGTATGGTTATGGAGCAGCTGTAATACAAGGGAGCCAGCACCAGGTTGTCATTTCCATTCTTTCTTAACTGCAGTTGGCTAGAGATTTGTTTCCCCAATAGAGGTCAGGAATCTGGGGCCACACTAGCAGAGGAGAGTACTAGGACCAGCAGATTTTATTTTTGGTTCACATGCTAACCATTTTAGTCTGATCAGCATGCCATAGCAGTTGCAGGCTTAGGTAGTCCTCCTATGCCTCCCTGCACCAATTAGCTACTGTGCTTATCTCCAGGAAATTGAGTCAAGATATAATGGCTCCATCTTCTGAGGGTCATTGTCCCATTTCTGCCAGTCTGTCCTTTCCCGTTTCATCCGTGAGGACAGCTGTCAATATAGGTCATGGCAGGACCATCCGTTTTTAAGTTTAATTGAGGGCTGACTGATTTGGATCATTTGGTATGTTGATATGTCCCAATAAGGCATCAATTCCAGAGTAATTAAAGAGATGATTGCTTTTGTCTCCTTCAGGAAGAGTGCAGGTGTTAGGGTCTGGTGAGTCCACTTAGGCAGAGTTAGTCTGTCTGGAGGAGAATAGCAGAATGTCGTCCTGGCCTTCATTCAGTTCTTTCTGCTCTGACCACATCAGTGTGGATGTGCAAGCTGAGCGAGAGAGAGAGACCAGGGTTGGGAGCAGGAGTTTGGGTGGAGCTTGCTTCTCTCCCAATCTGGATTGGTCTGGCTTGGATGATAAGGGTGGGGGGGGGGGTGAAATTTAAACTTACCTGTGCATTTTGTTTCTTTTAGGCCTGCCAGACTAGTCTATAACCCATCCAGAGCAGCCACAGTGATTGAGGGTTCTCACATGGTCAGATTCAGAACATAAGAACTACCATACTGGGTCAAACCAAAGGTCCAGAAAGCCCAATATCTTGTTTCCACTAGTGGCCAATCCAGACCACAAATACCTGACAGAATCCCAAAAAGTTGATCCATGCTGCTGAGCCCAAGAGATAAGCAGTGGCATTCTCCACATCTTGTCCAAACCTTTTTTTTTTAAACCCAGATATACTAACTGTTTTTACCACATCGTCAGGCAACAAATTTCAGTGGCTTAATTATGCACGGAGTGAAATGTTTCTCCGATTTGTTTTAAAAATGTGCTGCTTAGGAGCGTCATGGTGTATCCCCTAGTCTTTATACTTTTTGAAAGCGTAAAGAATCGATTTGTGTTTATTCTTTCCACTTAACTCATTTTTATAGATCTCTATCATATCTCCACTCAGCCTGCTTTTCTCCAAGTTGAAGAGCCTAATCCCTTTAACCTTTCCTCATAGGGGAGTTGTCCCATCACCTTTATCATTTTGGCTTTCCTTCTGTTATCTTTTCTGTCATCCAGTGGATTGTTAATTTTTATGTTAATTAGACTGCTTGTACCTTTTTTTTATAGGATATTATCTCGTCTTTGAGTCATTGAACAAGGATTGATGTTTTTGACTGCATCAGGGTTGTTAAAACAATTGCCTTCAGTTGTCTTAGCTTTGATAGGGTGCACCAGCCATAAGGACAATAAAGTCAATTTTGAATTTTTAACTCTGTCTCTCGTCTCAGAGACAGAATTTAACTCCTCTATTGGGTAAACAAATCTCCAGCCACACTGCAGTTAAGAAAGAATAGAAAGCCATGACATAACTCGCTTGTCTGAACTGGTCTGGCAAGAGTAAAATAAAGAAAATTAATAGTTAAGTTTACATTTCACCTTATTCAGCTAAGAACCTGGGACCTGTATGTATTGGGACACCAGTGCCACCCTCCCAACCTTACTACTACTCCCCTCTCTCCTCTTTGGCAGGACATTGTTGACAATGTGCACTGTGGGAATGTTGAAGTGTGTGCAGCTCCTTTATTTTGTAGTACGTATGTGGCAGTGCTGTGAGTTGAGGCACGAGGATTGCTGGAGGAGCAGTGAATGCATTCTGTCCTTCAGCCACTCTGTAGCACAAACTGTTAGCCACGTCTTGCACTGAGAGTGGATTATCAAGGCTGGATGGGGAACACTATTGACTCAATCAGTACTGCTGCTACCTCGGTGGGACCTAGGCCCAGCTTCTTCTGTGGGGGAAAGAGCAAAGGGAGAGAAGAACCAGAGAGTCCATACTGCCTGCACAATGAGCTTTTCAAGTAGCTGTAGGGGTACTATACTATACTAGAAGTAAGTGTCTTATATTCTGCAGTATCTCTAAAATGATTTGTTGCGGGTTACGTAGAAAGAGACAACCTCAATGAGGTGGAATTACATGGCATAGACAAAATTCAAAAAAAGATAATAGAATTACGTCCTCAATCCAAATCGGTAAACATATAAGTCTTCGAACACTTTCTAAATAAAAAACAAGAATGAGAGCATCTGATAAAATTTGGTAATCAATTACAGATTTTAACAACCATGTTATTTAAAAGAGGACTCAGAATATTTTTTTTCAACTAAATTCCTCTATAACTTGAAAATGCCATTGTTAAAAATTGAACATTCTGAACAGCCTTACAGCATTCAGCAGAGAACAATACCTCATTACACGCACTGAATTTTGTCCTGCAAAGGATTTTAAAAACATGTACGCAAAAATTTACTCATCTTAAAAATCAACCTGGCTGACGTATTCTGGAATAGTTGTAATCTTTTCAGTAACTTCACAGCAGTACCTCCATATAAAGTTACAATAGTCCAAATAAGGTTCAGTATTACTTGAGCAATACTTCTGAAACTACGAACACTAAAGGATGAACGAATAGCCCTCAATTGAAGCAGCTGAAAATTAAACGTTTTAGCAAGAACATTTATCTGATCTTCCAAAGTGAGACTTGAGTTTAATATCACACCTAAGATTGGATTTATTTTCAATTTTTAGAAACTCCCCAGTAGCAAGCTGTAAAGATTTCTGAGAAAGAGAATCAAAGTCCCCAAACCATATCATCTTACGTTTTGTCTATTAATCTTCAAAACGTTCTTTTGGGGCCATGAATCAACCAAAGAAATATTCTTTATCAACATTTCACTGGTATTCTCAAAAGTATCCAAGGCAGAACATAGAAGAAAGATATGAGCAAAAGACATTACTGATATGCCTAAAGAGGTCAGAACCTCTCCCAATGGTCTCAAATAGACATTGAATAACAAGCAGAAAAGTAGTGACCCCTGCGGGACCCGTCAACCAGAACTGCCCTATTCTTCTGAATTTTATATGATCTTCAAAAATTCCTCAAACCACTTTATCACTATACTCTTAATACTTAATTCACTGAGCTTGTAAAGCATGAAAGAATGATCTACTGCATCGAGGCTGCTGAGATATCGAACTGTCTGTCCACTTCTACTCAAGATATCCTTAAATCTCTGTAGTCAAAATGAACTAACTAAATAAATAGATTTCGATTTCCAGTGCTGGATTTACACTCTGTCCCATTCCCATTTCTTTTTATCTTTTAATTAAAAATACTTACATAATCACAGTGCGTTATTGGGCGATATGAGCTGGCAATCCAACTGATGACACCAAGGGCCAAGATGCTATTCTTCCAGCCCACAAGCTGATGTCTAATTGATTTGCTGTATGTTTTCAGGCAGTATAGTACAATAACTTGTTAGTTCCACAAGGTGGCCACTGATGTATTCATTTATAGCCAGTTGCTTGAACACTTTGTTTTAAATTTTTATGGATAGTTTCCTTCTCTTCCTCCACAATTGGAACCAAACTTCATTGGGCTGTGGTGCCAGAAGCCTTGATATGCAGCTACTTATGGTTCCTGGTCACCATCATATGCCTGTTCCCAACTCTACTCATGTGTTACAATGTTAGTCCTTCACTGTGGTCCTCAACCTGTGCCTCCCAGCTAATTTGGACCCTAAGGCTGGTCACTAGATGTCTCCACCCAGGGACTAAGCGTGCTGCCTTCAGGACATCCTCACCCCTGGTTCCCAAGGTCTCCACATGGAAGTGCACGTGCTGACTCTGTTTTCTGGAAGCTGCATTGGACTCCATAAAGGACCAGCCAGCATCATACAATTGAAACCACAACATGGCTTCAACACATTATGGTAATTAGGACATGGCTTTCAAGGCACATTGCTTGTCCAGTCACCAGACCAGCCTTTTGAGTTTTTTCCTACTAGAAATCTATTTACTGCATTCATGCAACAGCTTATCAACATTCTATTGTTGTTCATGGCATGGTACAATTACAGGTCAACAGAAAGAATGTATAAAAAGTAAATACAATACCCTCCCATAGTGTAAATTAAAACAATGGTTACAAAAATGTCTTTGATTTTGATTCTTGTAAATAAAAAAAAAAATAATAATATATATATACACGTTCGCAAACACACACACCTCTAAAGCAGGTTTCAGGAACAATGGAAATTCATAGCTGGTTTAATGTGAAGTTGATTAGAGATTGGTGTGGATTTGTTCAGTTAATGTTTGACACGCACAGAAATTTTCTTGGTTTCATCTGGTCTCTGTCAGAGAGAGGAACAGAGTTTAAACATTGAGAAAATATTTAGATGTGATTATATTTTATACTGTGTTAGTATTGCGCTATATTGTATATTTTCTGTCGTCTTTGATACATTTGTATTTGTTCGTCGAGTTGACCAGGCCTATTTGGATTTCATTTAGGGGTGTCGTTATCAATGTGGGCTACCATTAAAACATATTATTTTACCACATGTCCCATTTTATGCAATGAGACCTAGTTACTAGTGTCTGGGGTTAACAGTGAAATAAAACATCTTAATGATCGCCCACATTGTTAACTTCCTCCCTTACTGATTTTAATTGCTACTGAAAGGTGTGAACAAAATCCCAATAATTTATATCTATATATTTTGATTACACAATATATAATTTTTTGTTGGTTTTTTTTTAAATGTATTTTACTTGTTACGAACCACATTAGATGGTCCTTTTAATGGACTAGAAGGGTATTATGTGAACTCTGGATTGGATTGCTGCACTTTTAAGTTTAGTGGGCCAGTGTACTGTCTTGCTGAAAGATTAGACCTGATTTGCGAACGATGTGTACTGTTTTGAGAGAGCCCTGGAAAGATGGCAAGGCAAGAGGTTCTTGCTTACATTTTGCCTGTCTGGACCTGAGCTTGCAAGAGCACCATTAGCAGACAGGTGGCCAGCTATTACATGGAACATTGCCAACTCTGTACTTGTGGATATGTTGTTACAAACAGTATTGCTAACAACAAAGGATCTCATGGGCAGCTATTGATTGAAGCTTCCAATCTCAGGTTTTTCTTCTTCAAGATTATTATTGCCATTCACACTGGTTGTGGAATATAAAGGGGTGTGAGGGGATGATGCTTTTTCTTTTTTGGTGACTGAATGATGATGATCTCTCTTTCACTCTCTTATCTTCCAGATTCAGAGTTCAGTTTGCAGCAGGCCCTCCATCAGTCTGTTTTTATGTCTTCTCTGTCACCAAATCCAACTCATAGGGTGCACCTTTGCTGGGAGCAGCACTGTAGACTGCTGCCCGAAGTCTCCGGCTTCACTGCCAGGAATGTGGCAAAGTGGACGGTGGAAGAGGTAGGGTCTTCTGCTCTGTCTACTTGTCTCATTAGTTTGTGTAAATAAGACTATTGTTTTTATGGGGGTTTTTTTTTTTTTTTTTTCATTTTTGCAATCTTGTTGAAAAGTTAGGCTAACACCAGTAAGGCTTCACAGTGCAGCCTGTTAATATAGAGACCTAAATCTCTAGAGCCAGAAGACCCAGATTCCAACCCTACTTTTAATTTTGCTAAAGTTCTAAAGCATTAGTTACTGGGAGGGAAAAACAGCCACTTGATCCCTGGGCTAGATATCACATAGGGAAAATCCAATAATGCACAGCTTTGCTGGCTCATATCTAAGCAGTATTTGAGCACCATCCCCCCTTCCTTCAGTTTATGAGCAAGTTGTTGGATCTGTTTTCTGATTCGTATGACGACACTGTAGCTGTACACATAGTATCTGTGACCTGGCTGCTGTATAAGTGTTGTGCTCTTTTATTCTTGCTAGTGTAGACAGCAAAACCACACCTTAGCATTCCTTATTGTCGCTCTCTATATTGACTTTGGTTCACTTTTCCTACTGCACATTGTAGGTGGCTAACTTTGTTCAGCGTTTACCCGGCTGCAAAGAACAAGCAGCCATCTTCAAAGACGAGGTAAGCAACACTATTTGGCATAATTAACAGAAGGTAAGAACCTGTGGGAGCCAGGTAAGATGTCTTGTAATTTCCATTACAGTCGTGATGGATGACATATATAACCTGATACTAATGTTGTATTACCACGTGGTATTCAAAATATTCTGCTTCAAACAACTGCTGCTGTTGTAAATCACACTTGTTTATTCTTAATTTTATTAAGAGGACCTCAAATCTTCCCGGCTTGGCTGTTCTATTCAGAACTCATTTGCATGATATTTTCTTACATGCGCTCAAGCTGTTTTCTGAAAGTATTTATTATCACTGGTCCTGTATTTGCTATCAAAATCTTTCAGAGGTCAGGATTCTAAATCACTGAAAAAAACTCCCACTCAGGAATCGGTTTTTCTCCCGAGTGGGAGTTTTTTTCAGTGATTTAGAATCCTGACCTCTGAAAGATTTTGATAGCAAATACAGGACCGGTGATAATAAATACTTTCAGAAAACAGCTTGAGCGCATGTAAGAAAATATCATGCAAATGAGTTCTGAATAGAACAGCCAAGCCGGGAAGATTTGAGGTCCTCTTAATAAAATTAAGAATAAACAAGTGTGATTTACAACAGCAGCAGTTGTTTGAAGCAGAATATTTTGAATACCACGTGGTAATACAAGAATTAGAATATTTCACCAGTGGTCCCTATCTAGGCATTATTGTGGTTTAACACAATGTATAACCTGATGCAATTAGAGTCAGAAAACAGCAAGGCAATTGGTTCGCCAAATCCAATGTGGAAAATAAAACAGTGAGGCAGACCTGGCCATGTTTCGCCAGTACAAGAATGGTTGCACAGGGTTTTTTAATTTTTTTGAGTTTGTTCCCAGAATTTAGCTTTCTATGTTCTTATAGCCACACCAGCCTGGTTTATTTTGAAGTTTTTATCAGCTGGTGACCTATTGCCCCTGACGCAGCCATTCTTGTGCTGGCAAAACATGGCCACGTTGGGCATTTTATGTTGAATACCTGGAGCTTTTAATCCTATATAATAAAACTCACCCTCAACGTTCTGAGGACAGTGACGTCACTGTCACTTCCTTCCAGAACGGTTCGTAAGACCATGGTGGTGAAGCCACCGAAATCGCCCAGGCTAGGGGCCCTGCCCTCGTGTCAAACGTCATGACGTCAAGGGTGGAGCAATGGCGTTCGGTGCGTCCAAGAGGTGCGGAATGCGGAGCAGTGCCGTCAGAACAACGAAGGGGTCCGTAGGTAGGTAGGGAGGGAGAAGGGGGCGACGAAGGGGTTGATAGGTAGGGAGGGAGGGAGGGAGAAGGGGGGGTTGGGGAGGAAAACCTTGCTAGCGCCCGTTTCATTTGCTCCTGAAACGGGCCTGTTTTACTAGTCTACTAATAAAGACTTCCTCATTGTTTTATTTTCTAAGTTGATGCAGTTGATATCACTTATCGTGCTGATTGGCTAAGAGGATCATGAAGGTGAAATAGGAAAGACAGTCTAGGTTCAAGGAGCATAAGGCTCAGCATTCTTAAGCCACAGAGAGAGCATTCTAGAGGAGAGTCCTGAGCAGTGATGATAGTAGATAATGCTGGCTGTGTTTCATCCTGAAAGGCAGGTGCTACTGTACTTTCAGTAACCTCATTTTCCTTTGAACTCACAGCAGATAGATGGCGAAGCCTTCCTCTTGTTGACACAGACAGATATTGTCAAAATCCTGAGTATCAAGCTGGGTCCCGCACTGAAGATTTATAATGCTATTCTAATGTTCAGAAATGCAGAAGAGGACTGAGAGAGAGAAAAATAATTGCTGAACACAGGGAAGGGCTAGGATCAGGGAAAAAAAAGCACATCCAGGACCAAGCAGACTTCCATTCCAAGGACTCAACAATTGCATCATTGGAAACAGGATACTCTGAGCTGATCTGTAACGAATGATGGGTGGAAAACAAAACACGTGCCACTGCCTTAAAAAGGGGGAATCAAACTTCTTGGACCAGAGGATGAATTTGGAGTCTACCTTATGAAATTTTGCTCTTTTGAGACTTAAAAGATTTTCCAGTTCTTAAGGAAAGTCAGGCTGAGATTTGAAATAGGTGGGTTTACTGAAGGTCCAACACTTCTTTCTGACCTCATGGTAGTAGCATCAGTAAAGGGCTGATATTTTTTTATGCCACCAACTCTTCAAAGTATAAAACTGAAAAGCATTAAAAAGGGTTTTGAACACAGCTTGCTGCACTTTCTATGACTTGGAAAGGCCTGATGACCTGCGTCCAGATTGGTTTACACAATGCTGCATGGTGAAAACAAATAAAAAATGAAACAAAAGAAGAAAAGCAGTCATGACCTAGTGTGTTGAATGGCATATGGCAGAAACAGATTCCTAGTGATTCTCAGACTGCTCCAGTGAGGCACAAGGACACCATTACATATGCGGTGATAAAGCCACAGTCCCATATAGGATGACAGATGTCTGGAAGTTTTGGTTGAGCAGTATAACTGAACATCCTCAGAATAAAATGGTCAATAAAATCCTTCGTCTTCAGCCAGCCTGGTTATAATCATTGCTCAGGATGCTCTGTGTGTTTTTTTTTTTTGTTTTTTTTTATAGAGGCCAGCAATTCCTCTGTCTTCTGCTATCAATGTAAAAACTGCACAGAAGGCTACATCTTGGGTCTCCACAGGCATCTGTGCCTTATAGTTGTCTGGGCCGGCACACACTATATGTGTACATTCCAAGCTGATTTGCTCGATATATTTTAAACCCGAGTGCCTCGGATAAGATAGACTTTTAGGATGCAAAAGTGAGGAAAAATTTTAATATTTTTTTTTTTTTTGTGTGGCAAGAAAGTGGAGTGGTGGAGTGTCCCTAATTCAAAAAGAACAGTCTTGTCTACCCTACCTAGCAGGAAAGCAGAGTTTTATAGATCTTTAAGTGACCAAAGCACTGACTTGTCTAGATTGTGTCGCACATCCAGTTTTATCTGGCAATTTTTTTTCTTTTATAATAATTTAATAGCGACATGGCTGGTTTGGTTGCAAGAAGGCCTAGTGTTTCATTGAGGCCAACTTTTCCTTTATTGCCTAACTGGTGTCTCTACAGGTAATCCAGGAGAAGCTGGGAAAAACATTGCAGCTGTAGCCCATTTTTGAGATTCCTGCTCATCCCTCAGACATGGAAATCAGCATAAAATTGCAGACTAGCACTTGATTGGAGAAGTATTAAATTGCATCAGTTTTGAAGGTCTGAAACATCAATACTGGTCAGATTGCAAATTAACCTATTTGTAGTGTATTTATAACCCTTAAATCTGGGTATCCTGAAACCCAGAACTGTTTTGAGGAGAGGGAGGATCTCTGAAGTACTGCATTAACTCGGGCTGGAAGAATGTACTTGACTTGACAAGAGGATCTCTCGTGTCCATGAACACAGAGTACTGACACATCGTTTCCAGTCATCTTACTAGGCGAAAGCTGCAGCTCTCTTCTGCTTATACAACTTTATGTGTACAGTGCTGCTGGGAATAGAACAGTCCCCTCTCTGATGCTACAATCTATCATATGATAATGTGCTTCCACTCCAGGGAACAAAATTGCACTGAGAGTGTGGGTGTAAGGGCGATACAGCCTTTCAGCAGCCTTGCCAAGCTGAAGTGGTACATCTGGAAATAAGTTTAAGTGACAAGATGAATTTTAATTGTCACCAATTTTTCTGTTTCTCTCAATTCTATACGTCATGAACATATGTTAACAGTGTGGGCCACAACACTCTTGAAAGTGACTTTATCTAACCTGCAGAAATGTCTTTTTTCTGCGAATTAAAATGCCTTGAACTGGAGCTCTGTACAAAGCAGTACAAGTGGGTGGAGGGTTTCTTACAGTGGTTTTTACGGGGTTTTTTATTTTTTATTTTTACTATTTTTACTTTATTACTTTAAAAAAAACTTATACTTGAACTTTTACAGACAGCTATGTACTGTTAATAAATTACACATTTCCTTGCAAATATGAATAAAGTTAATTTAATAATGGTTTCAGAAATGGTCATTCGTTATTTAACTTGTATTTATCAGGCTTATAGTTATGGGCGTTATAAATATTTTCCTGGACAAAGGCAGTGCTGAGGGTGTTCTCAGGACATCCATACCATACCATATTTATTTATATTCCACCTAAAACTGAAAGCTTGTAGAGATAAAATACAGCCATCGTAAAAAAAAAAAAAAAAAAAGAGCTAAACATTATAATTGCACAAAAATAATACAAAGCTCGCTTGCTTAGTTATTTGAAATTATTTACCACTTTTCTGAAGAAATTCACCCAAGGTGGTTTATAACTCAGACATAGGCAATAAACAATTACAGCAGCAAAAATATTCAAATAACAGCACACACTATGGTGTACTATTGCATCACAGCACCCATACGAGTACCGACCCAAAATCCCATTAATGTCACATCAATAAATTCAATTTATTTATTCATTTAAAAACTTAGATTTGGCTCAATCTACATATTTATACATTAGAACACGTAACCAAGACGAAAAACGATTTAAGAATGCAGGACAATGAGAGCAGTAACTCGGATATCATTATCATAACCTGCAAATTAGCCAGATATTAATTTAAAGCAAAATTATCTGGTCATTACTCAGGGAAAGCTTTTTAAAATAAGTATGGGTTCCTTGTACTAAGGTGCGCTAATGGATTTAGCACATGCTAATAATTAGTATGCACTAAATGATAAGACACCCATTATATTCCTATGGGCATCTTATTTAGCGCAGTAAAAGGAGCCCTATGTCTTTAGTTGTTTACTAGATGAGGCCAATTCTACTTGAAACTCTCTATGAGTAGCCTACTGGTTAGTACAATGGGCTTTGATCCTGGTGAACTGGGTTCGATTCCCACTGTAGCTCCTTGTGACTGGGCAAGTCACTTAACCCTCCATTGCTCCAGGTACAAAATAAGTGCCTGTATATAATATGTAAACCGCTTTGAATGTAACCACAGAAAGGCGATATATCGTCCCATTCCCTTTCCCCTGTTGAATTGTGGATGTCATAACTATGAACCTGCCACCTGAAAAAAAAAATTGTGTGTAATTCATGTAAACGTAAAAGAAGGCACGTCCAGTAAGCTGTTCCTTGCTAAGTGCAAATTTGCAGGGTGTGATAAGTTTTCAGGGTGGCTGCTATGATAAATGGTGTTTCGATATTCAAGACCTTGTGAATCAATTAAAAAAAAAAAAACTCTGAACTGAATTTTCCATATCACAGGGAGCGAGTGAAGAGCAAATAAGACAGGCATCATATTTTGGGCATCATGTCGCCAGTCTCACTGCGACATTCTTACCAACCTGTAATTCACTGAATTTTCCATATCACAGGGAGCGAGTGAAGAGCAAATAAGAAAGGCATCATATTTTGGGCATCATGTAGCCAGTCTCACTGCGACATTCTTACCAACCTGTAATTCACATGGAACATAAAGTGATAACCGTAGACACAAAGAGTTAGAATAACCAAAATGTGGCATAATTACCCTTTGGATCACTAGTATAAAATTTTCAGGGGATAAAAAATATTCCCGTAGTCTCCCCAAGTCAGTTTTAAAAATGGCAAGTGTGAATATAAAGTTAATGAAGAATCTAGCAACACGCCTACATAGTGAACCTCCTTAAGTATTGGTACAGAACACCTATTAACAGGACGTTTGTAGGCAGGTTCCTGTTTTTGATCTAAATACCTGCATCATACCTAACATCTAACTGAAAACAATTTGCTGTCATCCATTGTGTTATGATTATAATACAAAGGTTCAAATGCTCAAGCGCTGAATTTGCTAAAGTTTCTACCGGAAAGAAAAATTGTAGATCATCAGGATAAAGTTTGTAATTCAAACCTAAACGGGATAACAGTTTACAAATTGGAATCATATAAACAGCAAGTCAATGGTCACACCAGACTCTGAATTGAAGAGTGTAATGGAAGCATCATTCCATCAATTAAGGGCTCTATGTCTGGTTTTACACAGTCTCTTCTCCCCAGCCACAGAACTTGAATAATTCGTTATCAATATTTAATTTCAATCAATGTATATTCATCTATTCCTTCATCCTTCTAAAACAAAGATTAACTTGTTCATCTGTACCAGCAAGTGCAGATAAGTCCATAAACCACTACTAAATGGACTTGGGAAAAATCCACAATTCCAGGAATAACATGTATAGAATGTTTGTACGTTTGAGAAGCTTGCCAGGTGCCCTTGACCTGGATTGGCCGCTGTCGTGGACAGGATGCAGGGCTCGATGGACCCTTGGTCTTTTCCCAGTGTGGCATTACTTATGTACTTATGAACCAAACATATCAGCATAAATATAAAAATCTACACTGAGATCTCTTAAGAACCACTCCTAGCAAGTTTATGTAGATACTAAAAATTATTGGTGATATTGGGAACATGGTTAAACTTTTAGGTGGCAATGCTGATCTGGTAACTTTATCCAGATAAGTCAGGTCAGCCAAATAGGTGTCCTGAAGCTAACACATTCAGGAGCATCTTTATCCGGTACAGCTGAATATTCTTCAGGTTCTTGAATATGGATCTCAGAATGAAGTGTGTGTTTCCTTTCTCAAGCTGACTGGAATGTTGTGGATCTACAGCATTTACACCATCCTTGGTGATGCCATATGCAACAGGTCACAAGATCTGTATGCAGAAACCCTGGAATTTGGGTTTAGGAGGCTGAATTGGTATTGGCGCAAATTCTGCTAGGCAGAATCCATATGCACAAAAAGCAGAAGCTTTGCAGGCTTACGTTTTAGGAGGAGTTTCACATTCCCTGATGGTGGTTATGAGATGAGTCTAGAAACTGAAGGAAATTAGTATACAAGTCTTCCGATCTGTAGTTACTTTCTCAGCCTGCCTCAAGCAAAGTGCAAGAGGGTAGATTTTAAGCTAAGGCTCCTGAATTCTGTGGCAGTTATGCATTGCCCATGTAGGACTTGATTTTATAATAGGATGTCTATGTGCCGCTTTTAAGATGTTTTTTCTCTTTTGAAAATAAAGCATCAAAGCACCAGATGAGCGTTTTTCACAGGAAAACGTCCAAGTTGTGATTTTCAAAACTCAGATTTGAGACAGTTTTCTCTGCATTTCGTCTAAATCGCAAGGGTCATGTTGTTTTGGGTGGGCCCAGAATTTGGATGTTTTCCTGGAATAATGGAACAAGATAAAAATGTCTGGAGCAAAAATTGGGATGTTTTTATCTGAACCTGTTTAATCACAATTAAGTCACAAAAAGTGCCCTGACCTGCTGACCACTGGAGAGATTAAGGCATGACACCCCCTCCCACCCTTCAAAGAAATGACCGTACATTCCAGACTGTGTGACCGCTTCAGATATTTTATCCATTCCTACTAGAGCAGCAAGCTGGTCCCAGGAGTAGGCTGTTGGTCAGTGCAGTGGACTGTATAGAAAGGGACCCAGATCCCTGTCCCACTCTAAACTAGTACACCTGTGGAAATTGTGAGCCTTCCAAAATCCACAAAATACCAATTGTACCTATAGATAGGAGACAGCTGCAGACCTGAGGGCTTTTGTAGTGGAGTCCAGTTAGATACAGTAGGTTTTTAGGTGTTCCTTGAGGACTCGCAATACGATGTTAAGGTGGGATTTGTACCTGGGTCCCTCTATTTGATGTCCACTGCACTGACCACTAGGCTGCCCCTCTGCTCTGATGTTTGTGGCCAGTTTACTAGGAATGGTGCCACAGCCATCTCTATGGCTTCTTTTTGTGCGTTTTTCTGTAGGACCTTTTTTTTTTTTTGTTACCTAAAGAAATATGTACCAAGCACAAAAACATCTGGAAATAAAATATTTTCAAAACAAAAAAAATAGACATTTTTCTCATTCAAAAACCTTATGTTTAGGATGAGAATTTTAGTCATTTTCAGCAAAGCTTCTACAATTGGACTTGAATGTCATATATAAAATGTCCTTCCATGTGAGAAATCCAAGGAGGCACTTATTTTAAATCTATTTTATAAACGCAACATAGGCACCCAAATCTAGCCCCAATAATGCAATAATGGTCGACACACAAAATATATACGTGCTCCAAAAAGACGTAAGTTTACTGCATGTACTCTACATTTGTACTTGCGTATTTGATAAAACATGCGTGTATATTGAAACTCCATCTCTGCTCTGCCCAAATTTTGCCCTTAGGCTTTACTCGTGGGAAAAGTTTTATAAAATTAGCCCTGTAACGATCAGACTTGGGAATTACTTGTGTAACATGTTTCTAAAAGAGCCTTGAGATCTGCGGGCCTCTCCTGAAGAGTCTTGCTGGGCAAGATAGGAAGCAGATGGTGATTGTTTCTTCAGTGTTTATTGGTTTGTTAAATGTACATTGTTAATGTGATGGGATGAGGGATAAACTGGGTACATTACACGTGACACAGTAGGTCAACAAAGGCAATATCTGATTTGAATTGATAGCCCATGAAACCAGGTGGTATTTGCCATCTAAAGCAAAGAATGTTTAGCAGTGTTCATTCACACACTTTATTTTTCCTCAATTGCTTTAATAGAACCAGTGGATTCTTAATGCAATAGTGTTAGCAAGGACAACTTGGATTTCCAAATCTGAGCTTAAAGTGAGTTACAAATCCAGGTATTGGAAAGTCTCTGCTTGAGGATTTGCAAGCTAAATGCATTAACTTAGGTAAGTTTTCGTATCGCAAGGGTTAATGTGATTAACGTGTGCTATGAATAAATAAAGTCCAATGGATAACAATGGGGCATGTACTAAATAAAATACATTAATATTTCTGTCTGAGGAAAGGGAGGGTGAAGTGATTCACCAAGATAACCAGGAATAGGATTTGAACCTTAGATTCCCTGATCCGAGTCTCACTAAGCTAACCACAAGGCTTCTACTCCATTCTGTTTTTATTCCAGTAAGTGAGTTCTTCACCCACAGAAAACTAGGGACTGTTTGGCTAACTGAAAAAAAGGAAATTGAGTTTGAAATAAACTGCCTCAGCATGAAAAAACCCTGCGAGTTCTTTATTTACAACTGCAATCTTGCAACAAATTGCAGTCTGCTAAGAGGGGGGAAAAAAGTCAATACCAAGATTTTCAACAAAGATGTAAACACAACAATGTAAGTACTGTTATGCAACTAGTTATTGTATCACCATGGTTTCCACAGCACAACTGCCAGGGTTGAGTACCTAAAATCAAGAGTCACATGATTAATGGCCTTCGTGATTATAAAATCTTTTATTTCAGTGACTTCAGTCTCTCTGGTTGATCGAAAGCTATTTTGCTCTTCGCATTTTGTTGCGAATAAAATAAGAATTGCAAGGCTAGTCATGTTCTGAGGAAAAGCAACAGCAGTACAAACGGACAATGGTGGTGAATAATTTAACTGAAACCGTTATGCTTATAATAATGCTGGTTCCATGTTAATCCACCATTCTGGAAAGGGAGTGATACAGTCCAAAAGCTAATAAAGAAATGTATTAAGGTCCCTAATTTCTAAGCTGCATTGGAGCAGCGTGACACCATGTTAACAAATAATACAGTGCATTAACTGTTATTGTTCACTAATTGTCGTCTTAAAGCATCTAATCAGAAAACGCTATTTGGAGCATTGAAGGAATGGGGATTACACCTGGTGATGAATGCAGAGATCATTACTGCACATTAACCTCTTAACAGCAGATAATGTAGTGCAGTCGACACAATTCAGCTGATTACAACTGAGATGTAGGTCTCTGTCATGCAGTTAATCTGTGGTAGCCTTCCTAAAAATGCAAGTTACTGCCAAGGTTTTGCAGTTCCCATGCATTAATTTTAGTTTTTACTATGTGGTGACTGCAAACTATATCACGGCTTAATACATAATTGGGACTTGAGTTAATTAGGAACATAAGATATACCATATTGGGCAGTGGTGTGCTGGAGCTGACTTGCACCGGCTCATGAGAATAGGTTGTTAACTTTTCAGGAGTTTTGCAAGCTGGTTGTTCAACATTCAGGAGGTGGTGAAAGCTGCTCTTCCTTACCCAACTTCTTCCTCTCTTCAGCGTCCAGATGCATCTGTCTCGGTCCCATCAATTCTGCAGCCTGTCATGGAGCTGATGCCTCAGTCTTTCCTGGAACCAACCCTCGATAAGCGTATCCAGGCCTTGCTCTCTGAGATGCTTGATGGCATCTTGCAGCGATATGCATCGGTGTTGGGGGTGCTTGGCATCTCCTGTCCAGCCTGCTGTGGCCTTGCCTGGCCCTCATGCATCCCCAGTGTTGACTGCCATCCAAGCTGGTACCCCTTTGACGTTTGTAGAGGAAGCTTTGCTGGAGTTGAGATAGGATCCTTCTCCTTGACGCCGCTCTTGGGGACATGACAGAGGCATGGCTTGGTCTCAGCCCTGCCACGAGGACTTTTTGACTGACACCGATGAGAAATGCTACTGGGAGTCAGAGGAGGATCCACATTACTTTTCAGAGGATGAGTCTTACGGCATCCCCTCTGAACTCTCCCCTCCACTTGAAAGGAGAAAGTCTCTTCCGGAGAGCTTTTTGTTTCCTTCTTTTGTAAAGGAAATGACTGAGGCAATTCCATTTCATTTGGAAGTGGAGGACGAGCTCGTGCTTGAGGTCTTGCACTACACGTCGTCTCCTAGGGAGGCTGTGACTGACCCTCTCCACGACGTACTCATGGAAGCCCTCAATAGGAACTGGGAGTCCCATCTGTTGGTCTCTGTCTTGCCCAAGAAGATTGACACCCAATACCAGATCCACAGTACTCCTGGTTTTGATAGGCCTAATAATTCCATGGTGGTGGAGTCTGCTCTCAAAAGAGCCAGGAGTTCTAGAGTCTATACCTCGGCGCCCCGGGCAGAGAGGCTAGGACCCTGGACTCTTTTGGGTGAAAGATGTCCCAGGCCTCAATACTCATGTCCCATATACAATCGTGGAAAACACACAGTTCAATTGATTATTACTGAATGTTATCGCTTCAGATTTTCAAAAGTAGACCCAAAGATTCATTAATCACCATCACACTGTTTTATGTGTGGTTTCTAGGTACATATCCTTTTTTTTTTTTCTTTTCATCTGAGTCTTTAGCAATTGGGCAGAAAGCCTCTATATCCATAACAGTGGCGTAGCCACAGGTGGGCCTGGGTGGGCTAGGGCTCAGGCCCACCCACTTAGGGCTCAGGCCCATCCAACAGTAGCACACATTTAATGGTAGCGGGTGGGGATCCCAAGCTCTGCCAGCTGAAGAATTCCCCCTGTGCATGCTCAGTTTTCACTGCATGCCTGCTTCAGACTCCCAAAGTGGAAAGAAGCATTTTCCTGCCAGCTGACATATTTTTTTGGTGGTGGTGGTGGGGCCCACCCACTTCTTGTCTAGGCCCACCCAAAATCTATTGTCTGGCTACGCCCCTGATCCATAATCAAAAAATATATAATTTATATTCTTAATTTCTCAGTAGTTCAAGTCAGCTGAGAGGTAAAATATTATAATACTTTGTATCAGTTTTTTTAGAGCTGAAAAAATAGCGCTACCATATACAATCGTACCAGCTCTTTACAGGTGTCTACCCAATTGACCAATGTTTGTTGTTTTTGGTGAGCCTGGATGCTAGGGATTCCCCACTTGTGAAAATTAATGCCCTGTTTGTCCTCTGAGAAAGAGAAGTTACTTACCCTGTAGCAGGTATTCTCTGAGGACAGCATTACTTTCATACTTTGACTATTATTTGCAAATTGCAACCTTTTTTATGTAGGATCTTAAGATAAATTTTTAAGATGGTTATAAACAAAATACCACTTCTCAGGTGGCTCCTTTTTTTTTTTTTTTTTTAAATAAGAAAGAGCCCTTTGTTAAACATTTACCAGCACACCACTTATACTGGGTCAGATAAAGGTCCATGAGTCCAGCATCCTATCTCCAACTGTGTCTATTCTGTGTTAGAAGTAGAGAGTAGATCCATATCTCGTAGCGCCCAGGAATAAGTGGTGGTTTTCTCAAGACTACCTGGTTAGTAGTGGTTCGTGGACTTTTTCTGCCTTCAAATGATTGGTGCTGAACAACTGGATATCCTCCCTTGATCCCCATTGACCAGAAACCATCCTCCAAGTGTTAGGTTACTGTCAGCTGCGGCCACAGTCTCCCTCCTGCTGCAACTGCTCAGGAGACCACTGTCATGAGGCCTCAAGTAGTGGTGGAACCAACACCGGCAGTCACTGGTCTAGTGGGCAGATCCCTTCAGCCTCGTGCAAGGCTTGGGATTTTGTCAGCCCCCAGTGCCATCTGGTTCTTACCAGAGATGTGGGAGGGGGGGAGGCACTCATTTCCTTCACTGGTGTACTCAAGGCATCTTCACATAACCTTCCTGGAGCTCATAGTCCACCTGCTTTGAGATATTCAGGGAGTGGTTGATGGGCAAAGGCCTCGTTTGGAGAAAAAAAAAAAAGTTTGCCATGTTTTACATAAACAAGATATCTCCAGATCCTATACACTATGGAAAGAAGTTGTCTAACTATGGAATCTAAGCTTATTGATGCAAGTCTGCCTGCAGGCCACCTGTCTGCCAGAAGTCCATAACCTACTGAATGAGAGGAAAAAGTGTTGCAGATACAGTGGGGGAAATAAGTATTTGATCCCTTGCTGATTTTGTAAGTTTGCCCACTGACAAAGACATGAGCAGCCCATAATTGAAGGGTAGGTTATTGGTAACAGTGAGAGATAGCACATCACAAATTAAATCCGGAAAATCACATTGTGGAAAGTATATGAATTTATTTGCATTCTGCAGAGGGAAATAAGTATTTGATCCCCCACCAACCAGTAAGAGATCTGGCCCCTACAGACCAGGTAGATGCTCCAAATCAACTCGTTACCTGCATGACAGACAGCTGTCGGCAATGGTCACCTGTATGAAAGACACCTGTCCACAGACTCAGTGAATCAGTCAGACTCTAACCTCTACAAAATGGCCAAGAGCAAGGAGCTGTCTAAGGATGTCAGGGACAAGATCATACACCTGCACAAGGCTGGAATGGGCTACAAAACCATCAGTAAGACGCTGGGCGAGAAGGAGACAACTGTTGGTGCCATAGTAAGAAAATGGAAGAAGTACAAAATGACTGTCAATCGACAAAGATCTGGGGCTCCACGCAAAATCTCACCTCGTGGGGTATCCTTGATCATGAGGAAGGTTAGAAATCAGCCTACAACTACAAGGGGGGAACTTGTCAATGATCTCAAGGCAGCTGGGACCACTGTCACCACGAAAACCATTGGTAACACATTACGACATAACGGATTGCAATCCTGCAGTGCCCGCAAGGTCCCCCTGCTCCGGAAGGCACATGTGACGGCCCGTCTGAAGTTTGCCAGTGAACACCTGGATGATGCCGAGAGTGATTGGGAGAAGGTGCTGTGGTCAGATGAGACAAAAATTGAACTCTTTGGCATGAACTCAACTCGCCGTGTTTGGAGGAAGAGAAATGCTGCCTATGACCCAAAGAACACCGTCCCCACTGTCAAGCATGGAGGTGGAAATGTTATGTTTTGGGGGTGTTTCTCTGCTAAGGGCACAGGACTACTTCACCGCATCAATGGGAGAATGGATGGGGCCATGTACCGTACAATTCTGAGTGACAACCTCCTTCCCTCCACCAGGGCCTTAAAAATGGGTCGTGGCTGGGTCTTCCAGCACGACAATGACCCAAAACATACAGCCAAGGCAACAAAGGAGTGGCTCAGGAAGAAGCACATTAGGGTCATGGAGTGGCCTAGCCAGTCACCAGACCTTAATCCCATTGAAAACTTATGGAGGGAGCTGAAGCTGCGAGTTGCCAAGCGACAGCCCAGAACTCTTAATGATTTAGAGATGATCTGCAAAGAGGAGTGGACCAAAATTCCTCCTGACATGTGTGCAAACCTCATCATCAACTACAGAAGACGTCTGACCGCTGGGCTTGCCAACAAGGGTTTTGCCACCAAGTATTAGGTCTTGTTTGCCAGAGGGATTAAATACTTATTTCCCTCTGCAGAATGCAAATAAATTCATATACTTTCCACAATGTGATTTTCCGGATTTAATTTGTGATGTGCTATCTCTCACTGTTACCAATAACCTACCCTTCAATTATGGGCTGCTCATGTCTTTGTCAGTGGGCAAACTTACAAAATCAGCAAGGGATCAAATACTTATTTCCCCCACTGTATATCCATTTACTTTTGGATGCAGAGGAGGGCTGAGAGCAGTATAATTTATTACTCTTTCCTAAGTGTACACTTCATTAAGCAATACAGTCACTTCATTAAGTACATAGTCAGATGAGACTAGGGCAGGTACTTACAGCAGAAACTGCTAACTCACCACTTTAAGGTAATAAATCAAGACTAGTCTGCTACTGGGCATTAGGTGAGCAATAATTGATCTGTAATTTAATGAAGCCAAAAATGAACTTCTTAATTTCTTCTCACACCTTCTTAGATAGGTACTTCTATTAAGAGTCACTGGTTACTGGTCTTTGCAAGAGTACAATTTAAATTTTATTGGTTTACTTATCAAATTCTACATGGATTAGCACTATTTTATTCACTAGATCATTTTATTTTTATTAGGAAAATCAGAACTATGAGATCATTAACCTTACTTTTCCTTTTTTTTTTAAGTACAAAAAAAAAAAAAAGATTTAGATTGCTTGAAACTTTGCATTTTGAGCAGCTCGTTTTGAAAAAGAAGTTATAACCCCTACTGCTCCCTACCACAAGCTATATACAATTCTGAAAAACTATAAAAACTTAAATTTGTTTCAAAGAAATTTGTCACTCAGTCTAATACTTAGGTAAGAGTCATTCTTATGTAGATTCCTGGACATGACTAGCTTCTTTTATTTTGATCCGCCTTGAACCCTGAGGTACAAGCAAAATATCTCTATATATAAAAGACACCTCCAACATTCTAATTGAAGCCTCCAGCCGGAAACTTGAGGTGGCATAGATATCCGGTTTAGCAAGTACACAAAGGAAAAGAGAGTTGCAAGTAAAGCAATTAACTTCTGCCACAGTTGTTTACTCAGGCACCTGGAGTGGTTGCCCTGGGTGATTAACAAGGTCAGCTGGAGTAAAGCAATTAACTCCTCCAACAGTCTTGCCCTGGGTGATTAACAAGGTCAGCTGGGGTGCACAGGGAGGGGGGAGGGAGACCCTGGAACTGGGAGGGAGGAGGGAGTGATGGGCCCCTGGAACACACTCTGATTCTCATACATACACTATCACTGTCACAGACACACTCACACCCAGTCACACTCTCTCTGTCACACACACACACACACTCTCGCACATTCCCTCTCTCTCACACAGTCAATCTCACACACATTCTTTCAAACATACACACTCCGAGGAAAACCTTGCTAGCGCCCGTTTCATTTCTCAGAAACGGGCCTTTTTTACTAGTAAGTTATATTGTTATGGTAGGAAGGGTCCCTGCCTCTGTGTCTGGCAGACATGTTAATGACATAAGGAAAGGATCTGTAGGTGATAACCTCTGAATGGACTAAGCTGTAGATAACATAAGTTAAAAGTAAAAATAAGCTGCAAATAGAGCTATTGCACTTGTGTATCCTCAGGAGGAGCCTAATCTATAACATTGAACACCGATTTTTTAGTGCCATTTAATTAAATCTATATCTAGGTCAAATTCAACCTGCAGCAATCAGCGCCTTAAAAATTGCTGAGTGCCGCTAACTGACCATCAGGCCATAGTTTTTGTTTTTTTCCTTTGCAGCGGAGGAGAGTTCTCATCTTTCTATGAAAGAAAATGCTCCTTCTGTGACTGTGTTGTTGTTTTTGCACTTTGTGGGGTATAACTGGAGCAGATGTTCTCAAGAGGAAGAATCCAGTTGACTGCTCTGTGTTTTCTCCCCCTGCTGGCAAAAGGAAACCAAATAATCAGCCATTATTATGTCTCTGCAAATGATCACAAAAATCTCCTCTTCAAATAAATGTGTGAGCAGCGGAAGAACTTTAGACATAGTAACATAGTAGATGACGGCAGAAAAAGACCTGCACGGTCCATCCAGTCTGCCCAACAAGATAAAGTCATATGTGCTACTTTATGTGTATACATGACCTTGATTTGTTTCTGCCATTTTCAGGGCACAGACTGTAGAAGTCTGCCCAGCACTAGCCCCTCCTCCCAACCACTAGCCCCGCCTCCCACCACCGGCTCTCTGCCACCCAATCTCAGCTAAGCTTCTGAGGATCCATTCCTTCTGAACAGGATTCCTTTGTTTATCCCATGCATTTTTGAAACAAACCACCAGAACCCCCTACCCACCCCCAGTCACGGAGCAGGATGTCTGGTGCACTTCCAGACCCACACACACACACACGGCTCCCTAACCCCCCCATAAAGAGTTGGAGGTCTGCTGGACCTCCAGACCCCCCCCCCCCAATAAAGATCAAACTAGTTAACGAAACATTAGCAATTACTGACGTTAACCAACACTAATTTGGATGCACTACTCTGAGTGAGCAGACTCTGCCAGCTAATCAAAATATGTACATCACCCTTGGGACATGACTATGTATCTATATTTTAGCACTTAGTTCCATGATGCTTAACTCGGGATCAACTCTACTACTACTACTACTTAACATTTCTAGAGCACTACTAGGGTTACGCAGCGCTGTACACTTTAACAAAAAGGACAGTCCCTGCTCAAAAGAGCTTACAATCTAATGACTGATCTCAGAATGCCCAGCTTGTGCCACCATCTTGACTCCTCCTCCAAACACTTTCACCACAATTTACACACGGCGATATTAACTAAATCATCCCACTTGCCTCTTTAGCTTTGGATATAGCACCTAGTCTAATATAATATTGTTATGGTTAGTTTTGAATGGTTTTGGCCCTGTAGGCTATAGGGAAATTAGATTAAATTAAGCTTTGCTTCCTGTCCAGGATAAACTCTACCACTAGGCAGTCGCTTAGGGTGGCAGCAGTAGTCAAAGCAAAACAAGTTCTGACAACCCCACAAACAGGCTATTCAACAATGAATATGCATGAGATAAATTTACATTCCAATGTATGCAAATGTATCTAATACATATTCACTATGGTTATCCTGAAAACTCAACTGGCTAGTTATGTCCTGAGGACTGGGTTGAGAACCGCTGCTCTAGGCACAAACATCATGGCTTTACCTCTCTCTTCTGCTCTCAACACTCTCTTTTTCTAAAGCATGATTCATTATTTTCTTTTAAGAGTAGTTCAAGGAGGAACAGAGAGAAGTCCCAAACCTCTATCGTTTCAATGCCATCATTCAGCGAGTATTATGTTTGTGCAACTACTATGCTGGGGAAACAAATAAACAAAAGCATGCCTCAACTTAATTCCAATTTGGTCGGTCCCCAGCTGATTCCGCTGATTATCCCACAAATGATCTTTCCAGCTGCACATTATTAGACTTGCAAGTTTTGTAGCAAGTTATGCAGCACATTTCTTTTGTTTAAATTGTTAGTGCTTTAACGGTGTTAGGATTGAATTTGGGGATTGGTGTGTGGAGAGTTTCTCCCATCCTGGAGCCTAGCCAATAAAGGCTTTCTCACATTTTGTGTCTGTGGGGAAAGTGCTCAGTACATACAGTAATGCCCTTTCTGATGCCTGTATGACTCAGGTTCTGGAATGTCTGTTTATCTGTAGGGAGATACGGTAGCAAACAAAATGGGATTGAATTACTACAAGTTTGAAGAAGAGAGCTACAAACATTAGAAGACAGGGCTAATGTTTGACAGTTAAAATTTAAGTGCAAAGTGATGCACTTGGGATGTAGAAATATAAAAGAGCTGGAAGTGTTAAGGGTGAGAGACTGACACGTACCGTTCAGGAGAGAGACCTTGGGTCGATAGTGTCTGAGGATCTCAAGGTGGTGAAGCAACATGACAAAGCAGTGTCTGTTGCCAGAAGAATGCTAGACTACATAGAAATAGATAGCTCACCAAAATTTTCTCATGTGTGAGTCTCGATCTCGATTTGGTCCGAGGGGGAGAAAAAGGCTCATAATATCACAGGGGCTTTCATTTGGACTTCTTCATCAACCCAACATTAGGGTGGCCCACTTGTGATTCATATAATTTTTATTTATTTATTTATTTATTTATTGCATTTGTATCCCACATTATCCCACCTTTTTGCAGGCTCAATGTGGCTTACACAGTGTTGTTATGATGCAGTCATTACATGATCTTAGATACAGTCGATAATAATCACAGACAAAAAAAAAACCCTCCTTCCAAATGTCGATCAAAAATTCCTCATGATTTAATTCTTTTTTTTTTTTTTTTTTTTTACATCAGAGAGGACACTGCGCATGTTGGGTGTGGATCCCCTGAATTCTATAACACTGCATGCATTTTAAAGGCACAGCCCTGGCCTGGCCATGCCCTCTTTGCAGATCTCCGTGGAATCACTTAGGCGCTGTTCTATAAATGGACGTATAAGTGTTTTCATACAGAACTGCCATTTCTGCGCTTTTTTTTTTTGTGCCAAAAATTTAGCATGGAAGTAGCAGCTAATGTTCCGTGCCTTATATAGAATTTCCCCCTTTCTGTCTAAAATTGATCAGATGATGGCCTGTCTTAGTTCTGGAAGAGTTGGCCTGTTTTTTCTCATCTGCACAGTCAATATAATTATTTGAATTTTATGAGATGATTTCATCCTGGCACCAGTGATCTCATTTAACCCACAAGAAGAGTTTAGTTTTGCGATTCTCGCATCTTTTCAGGCCACAAATGGTTCAATATTCAGAAATCGCTGAGCTTCTAAATTTATGCTCCTAAATTAGCCTCATAAATTTGTGCCCTATTTTTATCCAAGCTTAGGAGCATAACGTTTCACCTGAAAATTCATCTTAATTTAGGAGTTTAAAAATTATTCTCATACGTTTAGGCCTATCTTTTGTTTACCTAGATTTAGGAGCTTAACTTATGAGGCTAGAACTGAAAATCAGGGCTAAGCTATTAACTTCTTTGTCACTGCTCTAAATCCACCCCTGTTACCACCCACTCTTTATGCTCCTAAATTTAACCCCTCCCCCACCCTGTTTACTGAGCTGCGCGGCAGTGCCAACACAGCCTTTTCAAAGTGAATGGGCTATGTCGGCATTAGCGTGCGGCTTAGTAAAGAGGGAGCAAAAAGTTCTTAGTGAAATTCTGAGTACAAGTTTATGCACTCAGCCCTGGTAAATATTCAAACGGCGGTTCTTCTTAAAAGATTTTTTTTTTTTTTAAGAACCGCCATTAGAATATAGGAGACTGCCTTGATACAGCGCTTTTTGCGAAACATGGATGTATGTTGGTTTAACCGAGTCTCCACTATGCACGCTGAAGATTAAAACTTTGGTCCTGAGGAACTGAGTTCGATTCCCACTTCAGGCACAGGCAGCTCCTTGTGACTCTGGGCAAGTCACTTAACCCTCCATTGCCCCATGTAAGCCGCATTGAGCCTGCCATGAGTGGGAAAGCGCGGGGTACAAATGTAACCAAAAAAAAATAAAAGTTTAAAAAAGCTAAGTATTTTGTTAATAAGTCTTATGACAATTAATGAAAAGATAAGAGAAAAAGTTTTGTAAAATATAACCTACTAATAGGATCGATAAGGATTACGTCACTACCTCCAAAATATGCTTGGCTCATTCTAGCCATTATCGAGGTAGCTGCGCGGATCTGATGATCCAATTAAAGGGTACTGTCTAACTAGACCATTGAATATGATATTATGAAGGTGATTGTGAAGATGAGTATCATGAGATAATTGATCTATCTACTCTCTTCATCAGTATAAGTATATATATATGCCTAGTGAATACGTATTATGTACTATGGAGCATGTTCACGAATACGTATTATGTACTATGGAGCATGTTCACTAAAGCGCATTAGGTTTATGCACCTAATGGTGTTAACAGCCAAATGCAATGCGCCTTAAGTACAGAGGCCCTGCAGTAACTGTTGTGGGTGTATCCAGAATTTCCCTTGCAGTTTCGGAACAGATGTATTTCCTAGCGCGTTGTACTCTCAGGTGCTATGAGTACAGATTCACTTAACACCACCTATTGGAATGGCACTACTAGATAAACTCACATCACCTACTGAGATGGCTCTAGATGAACCCACATTAACTGCTCATTTGACAGTGTAAAATATCTGCAATGTGCAGTCCTCACTCAATCTCTGCCCATACCCTGCCCCGTTCCTACCCCACCCCATCTAAGCAGTTAGCCCTGGACATTTACCACCTACACAGGCTCTTTTAACACGTGTGCGGGCTAGTGTGAATGTTTTTTTTGTTTTTTTTTTTGTTACATTTGTACCCCGCGCCCCGCGCTTTCCCACTCATGGCAGGCTCAATGCGGCTTACATAGGGCAATGGAGGGTTAAGTGACGTGCAGGACGTCAGACTCACAGAAACAGAAGCTTGTGCAGCCTTCTACATGGAATGTTGCTATTGGAATAGTAGAATCTCCAATAGTAGCAACATTCCATGTAGAATCTCCAATAGTATCTATTTTATTTTTGTTACATTTGTACCCTGCGCTTTCCCACTCATGGCAGGCTCAATGCGGCTTACATGGGGCAATGGAGGGTTAAGTGACTTGCCCAGAGACAGAAGGAGCTGCCTGTGCCTGAAGTGGGAATCCTACTCAGTTCCTCAGTTCCCCAGGACCAAAGTCCACCACCCTAACCACTAGGCCACTCCTCCACCTACTTAAAGCCCATGCTAATTGCATACCATGGCTTAGATAACATGCCCCTATGTTTGATCATTTTAATTTTTGCAAAAGACAGAAAGATATTGTACACAGAAAGAAGAGAAAGTAATCATGGTGATGAGGTGAGCCATAGATCTGTAAATAAATAAACCAATTAAGACATCTTGTTGAATGGTTTTCACACCTTGTCTACCATCTAAAATAATTCTCTGTTTTGTTCTTGGCCTATTCTATAGTTTTGCTGTCGTATTATGTTCTGGTTTGATTGTCTTCCAAATCACTTCAGGTAGAGCTCCAGGAACCCCGGAGAGTATTAAAAACAATACATTTCGGTGCGCTGATGTCATAAGAGAGTTTGCATTGTTTCGGGACAAAAAGAGAAGACAGAGGCAGACATTTCTGACCGTGGAGCAAGGAAAATGAAGAATCTCTGAGAATATCCTCAGCTTAACAGCTTTCTCAGCAGGTAGTGAAGCTCATCCACTTCCAAGGTTTAAACTTTTCTTTAGTAATTATTTCTGCACTGCAATTAGTTGCTGTGGTTTGTTCTCTTCCTGGCTGTGCCTGACGTTCATATATCTCTCCAGTTCTGTGCAACAACAATACCATCCCAAGCAGTGCATATGCAGAGCAATTCTGTAACAAAGCATCAGGTAGGAGCCTGTCCTATAACGTAGGTGCCTATTTTCTTTATAGAATACTAGTTTACTGGGTTGATACGTGCATAGTGTTTAGGCACAGCTATAGAGCTAGTGTAAATGCTGGTGATACGTTCATAACTTACAGTATTCTACAAGTTAAATGCATGTGTGAGTCCTGCCCACAGGGAGTGTGACTTTTGGGTGTAGGTGTTTGAGCACTGCTATTTGGGTCCTGCTGTTTTTGTGCCTGTGATTTATTGGCACTGGACATTTGGCCCCCTATATGGGCGTTATCTAAAACTCCTGCCCACCTCCTTTCCCCACACTCACTGGGATCTAAGCTGGGCTCGTCTGGGCCAGCAAAGGTATGGCGCTGAGAGCGACGCACTCCACAGACTATAAGGGAGAGCATAGCTGCTCCAGGAGGTGCCTGTGAGAGGACAGAACAGGCAACGTCCTCCCTTGTAAAGCAAACAAGACTCGACAAGATAAATAAAATAGGAACGTTTAAAATAAATAGTAACAATTGTTTGATATTCTTAATGTTTTTTTTTTACTATTTGTTTATTTTAAATGTTCCTATTTTATTTATATGTATTTTTATGCTAGACTCCTGATGCAGGCCTTGTTGGCCGAAACACAGCTGCGTCGAGTCTTGCTTGCTTTACAATAAACATTTTGACTACCTGGAGCATGGTCTGCTGATTTTTTTTTTCCAACTTTATTCTTTTTTCAACAATACACTCCGTTCGGGTACGCAGATGGTCTGCTGATTTTTGAGTCATCTTCGCTGTTGTGTCACTCATTTTCTACTCTGCAAGGATTTGTTTCTTCTGTATATACATCATCTGCCCACAAACCTACAAAAGTGCAGACACACACTCTGGCTGAAGCAAAATGGGCCTAAGAAAAAGAGATTTGATCTTCCTGCTTCGACAACGGTCAGAATGTAATCATGGATGACATGGCGTAAATCCCCCTACCCTGCCCAACCCAGGCTCAGTCAAAACACTGAGAATGGACTATCCTCAGCTCGTGAATCAGACCTTACCCTTAAATCTTAGCCAACAATTAAAACAGCATCAGCTTGGCAGATAAAGCCCAAAGGGGCCCATCCAGTCTGCTCTGTAACAATTTCTCCACTCTGTAGATACAGAAATTCCCATATGAAACCCAACACCCACTCCACCTTCTCCCATGTCCATCTAACCTTTCAATGTCGTACCATTCGTTTTAGGCAAAAAGATGATGGAATCGTATGTTATATAGGTGTAAATGTTTATGAATTGTAAATTTAGATGTTTATTTTCCAACTAATTCATTTTTCGTTGAGAATACAAAATATCTGTGTTTATTTGTGTTTTTGCACCCATAGGTACCTTTGCCAGGTACCTTTTCCAATGAAATCATATATGTACATTTGCATCATTGGAGTGGAGGAGTAGCCTAATGGCTAGTACAGCAGCCTAAGAACCGGGGAAACTGGGCTCAATTTCCACTGCAGCACCTTGTAACTCTGGGCAAGTCACTTAACCCTCCATTGCTCCAGGTACAAAATAAGTACCTGTATATAATAAGTAAGCCAGTTTGACTGTAACCACAAAAGGCGGTATATCGAATCCCATGCCCATCCCTCTTTCCGTTTAGGAGGAGTCTATACAGAAAAAGTAAAAAAAAAAAAAAAAACCTGAGTGGAGAGGTGTGAAAACACTAGAGAAAGTGATATTTTTCTGGTGTTTATTGGATAAACATCTAAGGTTCCTAGGTTACATTTATTTGATATTCCACTAAAGGACATGCCATCAAACAAGATAAGAAACAGAAAAGAATGCCATTTCATGATAGTGGGAGGAAAAGGTAAGAAAGGTATCATAAGCTGTAGTCTACAGGCTACAGTCTATTTTAGTTTAGTTTGCATCAGTGTTCATCAGCTAAAGCCTAAAATCAGAAGTCCTAGTTATATTTTAGATTTTTAAAAGGCATCACTTTAGCCCTTCCTGGTTAATGCTCTACTGTGTCAGCAGAGATTCTCAACCCAGTCCTCGGGGCACACTCAGCCAGTCGGGTTTTCAGGATTCCCTCAATCAGGGGCGTAGCCAGACACCCAGTTTTGGGTGGGCCTGGGCTCAAGATGGGTGGGCAGAACTCCACCCTGTCCCACAAGTGATTTGGTTTCTCCTTCTCTCGTTTGCATGCCATATGGTCTCTCAAACATCTCCCCTCCCCCACATTCCTTTTAAGCCTTCCCTCTGATGCAACTTCCTGTTTCTGCATAGGCAGGAATACATCAAAGAGAAGGCTTTGGAGCCAGTGCGAGCAGTATGTATCAGTTGCTGCTCGCTGCAGGAGAAGATCTGCTATTTACAAGGTATGAAGGAGGGGCAGTTGTTGGAAGTTTTCGGTTGGTGGGGCTTGGGAATCCCTGCCAGCCACATCATAGGTGTGCTGCTACTGGGTGGGCCTGAGCCCAAAGTGGGTGGGCCTGGGCCCACCCAGGCCATTCCTTGGCTACGCCACTGCCCACAATGAATATGCATGAGAGAACTTTGCATGCACTGCCTCCATCGTATGCAAATCTCTCTCGTGCATATTCAGTGTGGGTGTCATGAAAACCTGACTGGCTTGGTGTGTCCTGAGGACTAGATTGAGAACCTCTGGTCAGCAGGGATGGTAGAGTGACATGTAATGGCAAAGAGTCAGGTGAATGTAGTTCTGCTTATTCCAGGTAAGAGGAATAGGCTAACTTAGGATTGATGTACTAAGCTTCATTTTTTTGTGGACACAGAATGCAAGCAAGGTCATAGTAGATCAGACTTATAGTGTTGTATAAACATGGAGAATAAGCTAGTACAGTCCAATCCATGCAGCAATGAGAGAACACCAGCAGAGAGGGAAAATTCTGCATCCTATTAGCATTTAAGGACTTGGAAAGCTCTCTTTCTTTTTTTTTTCCAGCCCACTAATACTTTTTCTGATACATGTTCTCTTGCTCAAACCTTGTTGTGTGGTTATGTCCTGGTTTGTTCTTTGTTATAAAAAGCAATGCAGAGGTGGTCTAAGTAATCAAAAGATGCTCTGTTTCCTGTATTCATGCATTGCATATTTTCATATTAAATTGCCTGGATGGATATCCTAGAACAAGGCTGTTCAGACCTGTCCTAGTGACCCCCAAAGCCAATCAGATTTTTTTTTAGGATAACCGTGCACACATAATCTACTGTGTATGCACATTTAGCTTATGCCAGGGCCAACCTAGCGTCTAGGTGGACTAGGCATCTGCCTAAGGCAGCAGAATTTGGGAGGGCAGGGGGTGGCAGTGGCACGGCTCTGGAGTGTGCAAGCGCTTTCACCTGCTTATCTTCTTTCTGCCAGGCCTGCAGCTGCTGTCCCCTACCTCCTTCCAGACTGGCCAAAGAAAATTCAGCACGCACAGGCCCCTGCTGAAGCTCCTTTTTGTCCCACCCCCCTCTGAGGAGGCAGACTTCCTGTCAGAGAACAGGAAGTGCTCTATTGCAGGTCTGTGCTTACAGGGCATGCACACAGTTGATGCTTCTTTAACCTACCAGCTGGGCTAGGAGGAGGTAGGGGGGGCAGCAGCAAGAAGAAAAGAGGGAAAATGCTGGACATGGGATGGGGTAGGGAAGGAGAGATAAGAAGCTGGCCAATGGAGGGAGGCTGGCATGGCTGGGGGCTCACCTAGGGTATCCGATACCTTTGGGCTGGCCGTGGCTCATGCATATTCATTGTGGCTATCCTGAAAGCCTGACTGGTTGTGAGGGGTCACCAGGGCAGGTTTAGGAAACTCTGAACTTGGAACTGATAAGTTTAATTTCTTTCATTGCTTTTTCCATCAAAGAAAGTCTGCTGACCTCGTCAAGAAGCACAGTAATGAGGCAAAAGTCATAAAAGTTAATTGTGTGGTCTTGCTCCTTCCCAGGGCCTGGATTAATACCCGATTAACCAAAAAAGGGACAGTCAAATCAGATGTAATCTCTTTGGTGCTGGCCCAATCCCTTCCTAGTGGGTTGTAAATCTCTGGATGACTGCAAGAAGGCTGAGAGCCAAGGAACACCATGTGGGCATGGTGAATATTAATAACACTCCTTCAGTTCTGATTGCTGCTCAGCGGCTGCTGATGTGAAGAACCAGAATTTTATGTGTAACTGGAGGTACTGAGCGACCATTAAAGAAGAGGAAAACCAAATTAGTAACTAATAACAGCAGCAGAGTGAAAGAAACTGAAAGTATTTTGAACTGCAATATCAGGTAAGTCAGTCTTGCAATTTTACTGCGTCTTGGAAGGAAGCATCTCCCCAGCCTGAAATGCTTTATTCACCATATGCATGTAGCATCCATTGCGTACTTTGAAGTCATGCAACATAAGTGCTGTGGAATGTCCCAGTGATTGGGAGTTCAGAGAAGTGATGTCACAATGGTCGGAATTTAAAGAAAGTGATGTCATGTGGCTTGTCATTCACAGGCATTCTGTCAAAGCTGTGAATTATGTCAGTTGTGAGGAAAGAAGGGGATTGGTGGAGATTCCATGCATCATTCTAAAGTTCCTTTGCCCTTATATCCTCCAAGGTCAAGGCAGCATGTGCACCTGTCCTGAAGAGATTGTATGGGCAACCAACCTCAAGGATATGATGCTGCAGTTAGTTGCCAGGAGTGCAATATGACGTAGAACCAGCTCTTTTTTTTTTTTTTCCTCCAGCTGTGAACACCACCACCATCGCAGCTCTCCAGCCCTAGCCAGACAACGGAGTAGCATAACCTAGCTAGTTCTCCATCCCAGGCCTTCCATGCAGTGTTTACCACAGCAAGTATCTACTACTAATAATTATTTCTATAATGCTACAGCTAGATAGTTAGAGAACCAAAACCCTCTGCTCAGTGTGCTGCGGCGGCGGCTAAGAAAGCAAATAGAATGTTAGGTATTATTAGGAAAGGAATGGAAAACAAAAATGAGGACGTAATAATGCCTAATCAGTCCATGGTGCAACCGCACCTCGAATATTGTGTTCAATTCTGGTCACCACATCTCAAAAAGATATAGTGGAATTAGAAAAGGTACAGAGAAGGGGCGACGAAAATGATAAAAGGGATGGGACAACTTCCCTATGAGGAAAGGCTGAAGCGGCTAGGGCTCTTAAGCTTGGAGAAAAGACAGCTGAGGGGAGATGTGATAGAGGTCTATAAAATAATGAGTGGAGTGGAACGGGCAGATGTGAATCGTTTGTTTACTCTTTCCAAAAATACTAGCACTAGGGGGCGTGCGATGAAGCTACAAAGTAGTAAACTTAAAACAAATCGGAGAAAGTTTTTCTTAACATATAATTAAACTCTGGAATTTGTTGCCAGAGAATGTGGTAAAGGTGGTTAACTTAGCGGGGTTTAAAAAAAGGTTTGGACAGCTTCCTAAAGGAAATGTCCATAGACCATTATTAAAATGACTTGGGGAAAATCCACTGCTTATTTCTGGGATAAGCAGCATAAAATGTATTGAACTTTTTTGGGATCTTGCCAGGTATTTGTGATCTGGATTGGAAATGGGATACTGGGCTTGATGGACCTTTGGTCTGTCCCAGTGTGGCAATACTTATGTACTTATGAAGGTTCAACATCCATGCTCCCAGTTTCAGAAATGGTTCCTCATATTCCAAGCACTACCAGTGGCTAAAGTAATGCAGATTTTCTTTGAAAAGTCCTGAATCTGTCACTGCTGGGCTCAAGAAAACTGCTGGTGTCCCCTCTCAAAGGACCGTTCAAAAGCACTTTTCTATATAGTGGAAGCCTCTACATAGCAGTGGCATAGCCAGAACACCATTTTTAGGAGGAGTGTTTGGGGGCACTAGGCTCTGCACTCCTCTCCTGCCCCCAACAAATTAAAATTACCTCAGCTGGTGGGGATCCCCAGGTTCCGCCAGCTGTAGAAATCCAGAGTTGGCCCTGATTCCCTATCCGTACAGCCAGTGGTGGGGGGGTTCACTGCTATCCCATACATTCAACACCACAGCTCTGAATATATAGGATAGATTTAAACACTGTGGCCAGCATAAAACACATGCCAACTGTGGCATTTGAATACTACTACTACTACTTAACATTTCTAGAGCACTACTAGGGTTACGCAGCGCTGTACAAATTAATAACTAAGGACGGTCCCTGCTCAGAAGAGCTTACAATCTAAAGGACGAAATGTCAAGTTGGGGTAGTCTAGATTTCCTGAGTAGAGGTGTTGTGATTAGGTGCCGAAAGCGACATTGAAGAGGTGGGCTTTGAGCAATGATTTGAAGATGGGTAGGCAGGGGGCCTGGCGTATGGGCTCAGGGAGTTTGTTCCAAGCGCGTTCAAGTATCTTGGAGAGGAAGGGTAGGAGGGAAATGGGGCAGTAGTTGGAGGGACAGGTAGGGTCAAGAGATGGTTTTTTGAGGAGTGGTGTGACCACAGCATGCTTGAAGGTGTCTGGGACAGTTGCAGTGGAGAGAGAGAGGTTGAGGATATGACAGATGGTGGGGGTGATAGTAGGAGCGATGGTGCTAAGTAGGTTGGTGGGGATGGGGTCTGAGGAACAGGTGGTGGATTTCGAGGAGGAGAGGAGATGGGCGGTTTCCTCTTCGGTGATATCAGGAAAAGAGGAGAAGGAGGCCTGGGTTGGTTGGTTGAGAGAGTGGGTTTATAGGATGAAGAGGAGGAGAAGGTTTGGTGGTGAATTCGACCTATAAGTGTCTACATTTTCCTCAGGTAGAAGTTCCTCTTTAAGGGAGGGCCTGCTTTAGGGGGATTCAGGGGACAAGCAAGCAATACAGTTGTTTGGGACCCCCCTTAGCAAAGCCACTGAGGCAAAGCTTTGGGGTGTTTGACACTAGCGAGTTCCAAATATGTCTACTGCCAGCTCTGCCTTTGGTGGAGTTTCAATTTAGAATAATAGGCTGCAAATCACAAAATAATGGTGGCATCAGAAATCTCTTGAGCTGGGGGAATAAGGAAAATATTCACTTTAGGTTAAGACTGCCAATTTGAGCCAGATTCATAAAACAGGATTGATCCAGTCCTGGGTTTACTCCAGTGCATGTTGGGACTTGTAGTCTTGCTTTTCTTAGCGAATGCAATGGGAAAATCAGAACTTAAGTCCCTGCATGCCAGGGGCATAGCCAGACAACAAATTTTGGGTGGGCCTAGGCAAGAAGTGGGTGGGCACCAAGTGTTCTCCCCACTCCCAACCACCACCAACAAAAATATTTCAGCTGGCGGGAAAATGCTTCTTTCCACCTTGGCAGTGCGCAGCAGCATGCGCTGAAAACCGAGCGTGTGCAGGTGCCAGTATCGTGGAGAGTAGCGTTTTTGTTACCATCAGGGGGAAGTCTTCAGCTGGCCGAGCTTGAGATCCCCATCAGCTACCTCTAAATGTGTGCTACTGTTGGGTGGGCCTGAACACTAAATGGGTGGGCCCCGGCCCACCCAGGTCCACCTGTGGCTGCGCCACTGCTGCATGCAACAGGGTAAACCCAGGACTGGATCCAATTGGCAGCCTTACTTAGGTGGTGATGCTGTAAATCAGCGTGTATGCTGTGTAAAGTGTCTAGCCTGTGAAATAGCTGTCGTACCATCAAGCCAATCAACAGGTTGAAAATACTCAATTAAAACTCTCATAGGGGCTGATATTCAGATCACGGGAGGCAGCAAACCCGGAAATTCAATGCAGGCCGTATTTGGTGATATGAACATAGCCGGTTAAGCATCAGTTATAGTGGCCAAAGATAGACCTGCATGAGGTCTATCTGGCCGCTAAGCTTAATCAGCCAATGAATATTGGTGCTAACTGGTATATTACGTGACATAGCCGGTGACCGGGCTAACTGGTAATACTCAGCTGGCATAGCTGTATATCTCATGCTGAATGTTGGCGCTTAGTGGGCTTAAGACTATCTAAACAGCCAGGAACTGTTCCTGGCTGGTTAAATAGCATTGAATAGCAACGGGCTAGTGTATTGCTGAAGATGTAATTCACGGCTTTCGATCATCATTCTTAGCATAGACCTCTCTGGTCACCATATTGTAAAGGGTGTGCAAGACCAAGCTGCTGGAACAGTAAAGATTTGATTGTGTTTAACAATTTGTTATATGGTAAATGATCCCAGATAAAGGCCAGTGTGGTCCATCTAGTCTGCTCAGTCAGTTAGCTAGAGTTGTGTTCTGGTCAGGGGCGTAGCCTGGGCCCAAGATGGGTAGGCAGAAGAACTCCGCCCTGTCCCACAAGTGATTTGGTCTCTCACTCTCTTGCCTGCATTCCAATATGGTCTCTCAAACATCCCCTCTACCCCGTATACCTTTTTAATAGCAGATTTTCACCGGCAGCGAGCAGCAACTAATACACACTGCTCATGTTGGTCCCACAGTCTTCCCTCTGATGCAACTTCCTGTTTCCATATAGGCGGGAATACATCAGAAGGAAGGCTGTTATGCAGGAGGGACAGTTGTTGGGAGTTTTCGGCTGGTGGGGCTTGGGGATTCTTGCCAACCACATCATAGGTGTGCTGCTACTGGGTGGGCCCATCCAGGCCCACCCTTGGCTACGCCACTGGTTCTGGTGGAGAGCCACATCTTTATGGGAGGGTCTTTTTATGGACATTAAGGGACAAGCAAGCAATACAATTGCTTGAGACCAACTTGGCAAAACGTCAGGGTACCTGACACTGGCTGGTCCCAAGTGTGTCTTGAGACCTGAAGCATTATAATAGCAATTCTGATAGCCCCAAGAGGTGAAGAAGCTGGAAATATGTTTTTTTTTGAGATTCTCAGTGTAGTCATTGAACCACTCAGCGTTTACTCTGAGCCAAATGAGGCACACCTGAAATTTGTTACTTCAATAGGTAGAGCTGGTGTGGCTAATTAAGTCTGTAGCAAAAGGTGGACTGGCCAAACTGTTGCACAGGGAGAGTCTGAAGACCACGTCCTCATTATAAGCTGCAGTGACAATGGTATTGGCTGCCTAGGAGAAGATTTGTAACTAGGTTCATAGGTGTTACCCAGTTCCAGACTTTTTTTTGGCCAGTCCTGGTTTTGAACTTACACCCTAAAGCAGCGTGGGATTTGTAGTGTCTGATCCTACCCATTGAAATCAGCACTGCAAGTTCCATAATACACCAGGAATGGGGTAGTCGGAAATCTAGGACTGTCCCAAAGATCACCAGCCTGGAACTGGATATCTCCTTCCATACATATAGTTGCTTTCAGGAAAAGCGGAGCCCTTGTTTTGGTTTGGAGGAGGGGGGGGAATTAATTTTCCCCTCTGCCCCCAACCTCCCTTGTACCTGGTGCTATATGGGCTTCTTCAGTGGCTGCCCCCATTTTGCTGTTTTAGAGTCACAGCTGACTCTTATCTGTGAGATAAGCAATTTGAGTTGGGCTGCACAATGGGGAGTACCTGAAAGTAGATGGTAGATAGTGGCCTCAGGGGAAGAAAGAAGGAAATATGCAAGAGAAATGTTGCACTTTTCCTATTGATGAAAGTCACAACATTTCACTTAACTAGTCAAGAGGCTGAGGTGCAATGCCTGCTGTCAAACACAAGGGAAGTGAGAGAACAGAGCAGTTTGCTCCAGAACTTGAAAGGGTAACTAACCTGTCACTCTGTGACTCTTTATTTCTGGTGTTTATTTTTTAAGGACTTTTTTTTTATTGCTCCAGAGCCTCCTATCAATTGTAGGGATGCTAGAATCTGGGTATAGCACATTTTTAATGCAGGACTTCCCCTGCACTAAGCCCAGATTCAATGTGGCAGTTTTTTAGGCTTTTTCCTTTCTTTTTTTTTTTTTTTTTTGCAGGTCCCACGCATATTTTTCCATTAGCATGTGGGACCTGCAAAAAAAAATAATGAAGGGTACTAAGTGCTTCCATGTTAACTCTGTGTTATCCAGGATAGCACACGCTAATCATAATGCCCTAGCCAGATAACACAGGAAAGCCCACTCTCTGTTCATAACATGCCCCCTGTACAAAAAAAAAATACTTTCAGAAGTAGTTAATAATTCAGAAGTAGTGGTGTGGAAAAGGGGAAAATACTGCAAAACACTTAAGCATTTTTTTTTTTGCATGTCAAGCGTGTGTTAGGGCTTAACATCCTTTTGTAAAAGGGCCCTTTTTAATTCAGCCTCGCTCATGCAGCAAATACCAGTTCAGTTCTGAGATCACACACGATGAACTGGTTCGGCATTGCCCAGTAATGCGACAGAACCAGCACAGCCTAAGGCTTTTCAATAGCTCCCTTTTGCTGGACTCTGAGGGAACCATAGTCAATGTCCCTGTGCTGGCAGAGTAGAAAGCCCTTGAATGTATGGCTGTTGAAGGGGAGAGGGAAACATGAAAGATCAAAGAGAAGGATCATGCTATAGATAAGCTAGGAAGAACCTTAATAAATGGACAGTAGCCTAAGCGATTCCATAGCGAAATGAGTTTATTCTGCTGATTGGGGGGGGGGGTGCTATTTAGTGGTATGTTTCTTTAGAAGAGGCAGCAGCTTTGCCTTTCAAATGTACCCTTTTTTTTTTTTTTTTAAGTGCTGGAGGTCTTCAGGAGGCCAAGAATCCTATAGAAAGTTGCCTTACCGTTCAGTGGTGCCATCACCTGCTGGTGAAAATAAAATTCATTTTGGCATTTCTCTGCTAGATTCGTATATTTATAAACACATCCCGGTTTTATTTCTGCTGCTGTGCAAAATTAAAAAAAAAAAAATCGGTGCCTAGAAGTTGTCCTTTTTCAAACAATAAGGTCTCTTTCACGCTGGTTAAAATAGCAGGAAATGAATAAGCAAACTGAGAAAGGATGCAAGACATTATATCTAGCAACAGCCAATATCATACTAAAATCAGAATTAAATGCAAGCAGTTCCCAGTAAGTCTCGGACTACTCAGAGCTATCAATGTGCCCAGCTGTAGATGGGGCATGGCTACAGTAACATACATAGTAACATAGTAGATGACGGCAGAAAAAGACCTGCACGGTCCATCTAGTCTGCCCAACAAGATAAACTCATATGTGCTACTTCTTGTGTATACCTTATCTTGATTTGTATCTGCCATTTTCAGGACACAGACCGTAGAAGTACTGGCCATCTAATTAATCTTGAGTGGTAATTGCAGGGATGGCAGATGTTTGGAAGGCCAGGCGGTGGACTAAAGTTATGAGGTCAACCGAACAGGCTGTTCAGTCCTTCTTCCACACCCCCCCCCCCTCCCAGGAAAAAAAAACCTTTGAACTCATAAATGTGTACTTATTATTTATTTATAACATTTATACCCCACATTTTCCCACCCACTGGCAGGCTCAATGTGGCTAACAGCAGTCTGAAAAGGCATACATTAATCCGGCAAACAATCAAGTACAGTAAATTGAATAGAATGGTGAGTAATTACAGGGGAGAGGAAAGGGTAATAAAGTCCATAGGTCTTTATAGTAGTTGTAGTCCAGGAATTATGGATGCAGGATGGGACCTTTAGCGTAAGCTTTTCCAAATAACCTGGTCTTGAGAGATTTTCTGAAATTCAGATGATCGTGAGTAATTTTCACAGATTTAGGTAAAGCATTCCACAATTGTGTGCTGATAGAGGAAAAGGTGTAGGCGTAAGTGGATTTACAGTTGAGACCATTACATGTATCCAGTGGTGTGCTGGAGCAGGCTCTCACAGGCTCTCACAGGCTCGCAAGAGCCGGTTGCTAAGTTTTTAAGAATTTTGGGAGCCGCTTGTTAAAGTAGGGCCCTCCATGGCTACTTTAACAACTGGCTCCCAAAATGTGGGCTTGGGCCCCCTGCTGAATTCTCTTACTTTGCTGGTGGGGATGCTGAGCCCTGCCAGCCAAGTAAATAGACTGCTGCTGCTCCCCACTCCTTGTTTCCAGCTCTGAGCAGCAGGCTGGGACTTCTGGAGCATGTGAGAAGTTCCAGCATGCTGCTCAGAGCAAGACGTTGGGAGTGGTGGCAGTCCATTTATTGGCTGCCAGCAAAGGTATGCCTAGCGTGCCTGCACGAAAGGAGAGAGGAGAGAGAGGCAAGTGTTGCTCCCCCCCCCCCCCCCCCCCCCCCGGCCACCCCTGGCCCTTCCAACTGCAGAGCTGGCTACAGCTGGAGAAAGAGCCTGTTGTTAAAAATTTACCAGCACACCCCTGCATGTAGGGTAATGGAGGTTTAAGTATGAACCAGGTGATCTATGGGAATTCCTAAGTGGCAAGTTGATAAGGGTATCCATGTAGGCTGGAGCTTCACCATAAAGGATTTTATGGACCAGGGTGCAAATTAAAAAAATTATTCGTTCCTTTACTGGAAGCCAGTGCAATTTCTCACAAAGTGGTCTTGAACTGTCGAACTTTGATTTGCCATAGATTAGTCTAGCAGCTGTATTCTGGGCGGTTTGTAGTTTTTTCAGAAGCAGTTCTTTGCACCCTGCGTATATACCATTACAGTAGTCAAGATGACTTAAAACTAGTGATTGAACTGTTTTTCTATTAAGTACCTCAAACCTACAACTCCATGCATGCAATGTTGCAACCCAGACTGGATAAATCTGCTCGATTAACGCAGGGAGGTGTAAAGTGGCATCCTGGCAATAGAACCTATCCAAACTATCGGGTCCTTTTACTAAGGTGTGCCAAAAACTGGCCTGTGCTAGTTTAGGCATGCATTTTGGATGCATGCAGGTCCATTTTTCAGCGCACCTGTAAAAAAGGCCTTTTTTTTGGGGGGGGGGGGGTGAAAGTGGACATGCGGCAATTGGCATGCATCCATTTTGGGCCTGAGACCTTACTGCCACCCATTGACTTAGTGGTAAGGTCTCATGCATTAACTCTGCAGTAATCGTCAGCGCATGTACAGTGCTGATTACCGCCTGGTTAGCACCGCACACCAAAAAATGAAAAATATTTTCGGACACCCGAGCCACACGGTAGCCGGGCAAGAGTTCCAAATTGACGTGTGTTGGATGCAAGTAGGCGCCTACGCAGCGGCGTACCAAGGGCGGGGCGGTCCGCCCCGGGTGCACGCCGCTGGAGGGGTGCAGAAAGCAGCCGTGTGGCTGTCGGCTCCGCTGGTTCCCTGCTCCCTCTGCCCTGGAACAGGTTACTTCCTGTTCCAGCGCAGAAGGCGAAGGAACCTGCGGAACCGACGGCCGTGCGGCTGCGCCCTGCAGGTAAGAATGTACCTGGGTGGTGTCGTGCTGCACCGGGGGGGGGGGGGGGGGGGACGCTGCTGCATCCATTGGGAGGGTTGCGCAGGGCGATCCGCCCCGGGTGGCAGCTGACCAAGGATCGCCACTGTGCCTAGGTGCCTTTGTGAAAGGGTTCCTTAGTTTCTGAATGGAGGTTATAAAGTACCTTCCATCTATTTCCACTAAACGCACGCACCTTGCAGGGGATTTTTTTTTTCTTTTCTTCAAAAAGTGCTCTAGCTCTTTAAACAGCGCCTTTAATTCACAAATCTGGCAGAGTGCGCACATTTCCCCACAGCCACTGGAGGTATCTCGGTGCATAAGTGCTGGACCCGAGCCCCCTTTGCTAGCGGGAGACTGGGACGTGCAGTGTGTAGCTGCTCCTTTAAGAGCACAGCTGCCCCCTCCCAGCCCAGGCTTGCAGCCAAACCCGGGCCGGAGTCGTCTCGGTTCTGCTGCAGACGGGGGGGGGGGGGGGGGGTGTAGTTTTCTGAGGATGGCGGATCCAGACGCATGGAGGCTGCGGAAGAGTGTGGGGTAAGGAAGGAGCAGTCGGTGCTTACTTCAGTTTGCTTGGGGTCAGGGAATTCGCTGCAGGTAGGAAATTGGCTGAGTTGGGAGGCGGTGATTAAGGGGTATCGGGCACTCCGGTGGGAGCAGGAAAAGTCATGGGTCCGGATTCAGAACCGCTTGCTCCCCTCCAACTCTCAGCAGCGAGGGACCAAGTCACCGGCCACGTTTGCACAAAAAAAAAAAAAAAAAAAAATTTCCTCCGATCCGGAGCTGACTCTGCTGTACTTTGGGTTTTTGGAAGCTTCTCAGCTGCCAGCTCTCTCTTTTGGCCCAAATTTGTTGCACTTTTCGCCGTGCTGGACTCCCCGGAGTTTGGGAGGGAGAATGAAACATCTTTCCCCTAAGATCTTTCAGACGCTGGCACGGATGCAATTCCTACACAAATGAATACATGATGACCATTATACAGCTCCTCCACAATTCGCTTTAATTTGCAGATTTTTTTTTTCTGTAGAAGTACCGGAGGAGAGATGTTTAGCAAAGGGCACATCTAGTGGCTCATGCATACCGAATATTTTCATCAGCACAGACACAGTGGAAGAAAACCCTTTACACACTAACAATAAATTCATGCTTCCTTCCACTACTACAAGCTTTTAGCCCTGGGAGGATTTAGGGGTTTTGTTTCTTGCTCGTTCTCTTTTCTGTAAGTGTCGTTCGATACTGGACTTGAACTTTTGAATATCGACGGACCCAACATATCTTTGAGATCAGGGCAGATTGATTGCGCGTCTTTTTGCCTTTCACACAGGGTCACAAACGCTTTCGAGGATGCGCTTCTGATTTCGATTCTGCTCGTCGCAGAGTCGGAGATCCGATCGTTTTTACCATTTTTTGAGCTTTTTGCGGTTATTTATTTATTGCGCGTTGCGCCGCCCGTAGAGCGCAGAAACGAGCAACAGGTCTCGGGAAACTTTTTCTTCCCCCCCCCCCCCCCCCTGCTCCTTTCGCCGGAGCTGGCGCTTTGACGAGTTACAGCAAAATAAATTAAACTCTTATGTTGTAGAAAAAAAATAATCCCAAAACGAACCACTATCCTCTTTTTTTAATGCAGTTAATCCCTTTAAAGTAGGTACCAGAGTAAACCAATAGGAAATAGCAAGAAGCTTTTTCTAATACACCAAAAATGCATAAAGTTGAGAAACGTTTTTTTAATAGGGTGCATAAAACTAGTATTATCCATCAATCAAACCGGATAGTCTGAGTGTGTTCACCGTGCTCTATCCTATTCGTAATTTGGATTGAATCGAGTGTATATATATCTTTGTATAAGGAATGTTAGACTAAGGCATCAGGGACTACATGATAATGAGATGCAAAACATTATCGGCTCCTTATTAGGAAGCTTCGCTACCATAAAAGGAGACCTATGTAAATTGAGTAACAGCTTGTGTTGAATTTCTCAAGCTGCATTATTCCTAGGAAAAATAAGACCAGCTCAAAGCTGGGAAGGAACAGGAGTGACTAGGGATCCTTCCATCTGGTGACCCTCTGCACCATCAATGTGTATGCACCTGTGTGTATGTCTGTCTGTCTGTAGAATTTTACAGTGCTGTTAAATGTTTATATTTCTGATACTGTATCATATTGGTCCTATTACTAGGATTCAATTTGCCATCTCCAAATTTGTAAATTTGATGTCAAGCTGTACCTGGGTGAATTTCTTCATAAAGGTGGGCAGGGGCAGCCCAAGACAATCTGCTGCCCTGGCTCCTCTGCCACCACTCCCTCCCCCCCCCCCCAAGCCACGGTCTGACATATCCCCCTTCCTTCCTCACCCCCCCCCCACCTTTTCTTGTTTTGCAAAAGGTGGCAGCGATTCCCATAGGCTGCCCTGGTTCTGGCCCCTTCTCTCTACTGTGGGTGGCCTGCTTCTCTGACATAATTTCCTGTTTCCTTGGAGGCGGGCCGCAGGGCACCCTATGGGAATCACTGCTGCTGCATTAAAAAAAAAAAAAAAGAAAAGGTAAATTCAGGGAAGGGGGTTGGGGAAGGAAGGGCAGGGGACCATGCCGCCTCAAAAGAGTGCTGCCTGAGGCCCTGGCCTTAGTTGGCCTAATGCTAGGGCCACCACTAAGTAGACACACACACACATTAACACACACACATTAACTGGGACAGACCAAAGGTCCATCAAGCCCAGCATCCTGTTTCCAACAGTGGCCAATCCAGGCCACAAGTACCTGGCAGAAAAACAAAGAATAGCAACATTCCATGCAGAACCCCAAAGAGTAGCAAGATTCTAGAATTCTAAAGAATAACAAGATTCCATGCAGAATTTCAAAGTGTAGCAACATTCCATGTAAAACCCCAAAGAGGAGCAAGATTCCATTCAGAATCCCAAGTACATAAGTATTTTCATACTGGGACAGACCAAAGGTCCATCAAGCCCAGCATCCTGTTTCCAACAGTGACCAATCCAGGTCACAAATACCCTGGCAAGATCCCGAAAAAGTTCAATTCATTTTATGCTGCTTATCCCAGAAATAGTGGATTTTCCCCAAGTCATTTTAATAATGGTCTATGGACTTTTCCTTTAGGAAGCTGTCCAAACCTTTTTTAAACCCCGCTAAGCTAACCGCCTTTACCACATTCTCTTTCTGCCTGAGTTCACTCTTCGGCTGTGTTGTATAGGTAAAATAAATACAGAGAAGTGCCAGACACTTTGGGCTGGATTCTATAATTTGTGCTGAAAGATTGGCACTAAGCACAATTCCATGAAGGGTATGCGTTCTTTATAGAATCGTTCTTAGCACCAATTTCCATGCCCTAATTTTGGACGCTGGATTTAATGCTGGTTCACTGAGCCAGTATTCTGCAACGACGCATGCAATTTCTTGGACTACCCCTCCTATGGCCACATCCTCTGGATTATGCACTATGGGATTTGGGTACCCAGTGTTATAGAATTACACATAACCAGATGCCTGCACAAATCCTAATTGCTGCCAATAAACATCAATAATTAATTTATTAGCCCCAAATTTTTGATAGTTGATGGCTCGTTAAGCAATTAAGTTGAGTGCGCATCACAGTAGTGTGCCCAAATTTGGATGCCATTTAGAGAATCCAGGGGTTCGTACTCTTTTTAAGTATCTCCCTGTACTATACCAGTTCTCTCCTGCTGTGTCTTTACATTACATGCCTGATAACCTGCCACAAGATTTTTATTCGCTTAGATTTATTTTTGTTGAGTGCAGCTAAGTGGGAACTTGGGCACTGTTAGAAACACTGTATCCTCAGTTATAAATTAAATATCGGACCAGTTCACGAGTTAGTGATCTTTGACTTCCATCCCTAGTAGCACTGCTGTTGAATGATGTCCAAGTGCACAGTACTGGGTGCGATTATTTCTGGAGATTTTGTTAAATGGTCGTCGTGCGAAGCATTTGTGCCTTGTAATATATGGCACAAACAATAGAGAGATCTATGTGTGTCTGTGCATTTATTAAAGTTCACTGCTATCCATGTCTGATGAGATAACAGATGTCACTGTGATGCCTCTTACGTTCGCAGCCAAAGCAGTATAACACAGTTGCTTAAGGAGTGTTAGATTGGTTTAAAATGTTATTCATGTCACTGGAAGACCATGACCGACAGGATTTATTTTTGCAGTTCCTTTTTTGATAGAAAAGAATTCCTAAGAGAGATTGGAAATTTCCATTTTTATTTCCATAACTTCACAAAATAAAATTGTAGGGGGAAATTGGAAACTTTACATATCTGATTTAGAGAAATTTTTTTTGTTACATTTGTATCCCACGCTTTCCCACTCATGGCAGGCTCAGTGCGGCTTACATATTATGTACAGGTACTTATTTGTACCTGGGGCAATGGAGGGTTAAGTGACTTGCCCAGAGTCACCAGGAGCTGCCTGTGCCTGAAGTGGGAATCGAACTCAGTTCCCCAGGACCAAAGTCCACCACCCTAACCACTAGGCCACTCCTCCACTGTTGCTACTATTTGAGATTCTACATGGAATGTTGCTATTCCACTAGCGAAGTCGGCCCTTGCAGATCACCAATGTGGCCGCGCAGGCTTCTGCTTCTGTGAGTCTGACCAGGACGGTACGTGCAAGATGTCAGACTCACAGAAACAGAAGCCTGCGCAGCCTTCTACATGGAATGTTGCTAGTGGAATAGCAACATTCCATGTACAATCTCCAATAGCATCTATTTTTTTTTGTTACATTTGTACCCTGCGCTTTCCCACTCATGGCAGGCTCAATGCGGCTTACATGGGGCAATGGAGGGTTAAGTGACTTGCCCAGAGTCACAAGGAGCTGCCTGTGCCTGAAGTGGGAATTGAACTCAATTCCCCAGGACCAAAGTCCACCACCCTAACCACTAGGCCACTCCTGTGCTCACTTATGGCGGGTGAAAATAAAACCTTTATCTTGAAGGGAGCTACTATAATGCCCCATTTCTTCATGAGGTGGGTACATAGCCACAATGTAAATTTGGTAGTTTTTTTTTCCCAAGATATAGTTTAAATGGGGGTTCTCAACCCAGTCCTCGGAAAACACCAAGCCAGTCTGCTTTTCAAGCTAGCCCCAAAGAATATGTATTAACAACCTTACTATACTGGACTAGATTTGACTGAATAACTGTATTAACTATACTAGCAGTATAAATAACCTAGAGGGGCATAATCGAACGGAAACGCCTATCTCCATGGGCGTTTATCTCAGAGAACGGGTCCGTGAAGGGGCGGGCCGAACCGTATTTTCGAAAAAATGGACGTTTTTGAGCTGGGCGTTTTTTTTTTTTAAGCGATAATGGAAACTAAAAACGCCCAGCTCAAAAACGTCCTAATCCAAGCCATTTGGTCGTGGGAGGGGCCAGGATTGGTAGTACACTGGTCCCCCTGATATGCCAGGACACCAACTGGGCACCCTAGGTCAGTGCGGTGGACTTCAGAAAAAGCTCCCACATGCATAGCTCCCTTACCACGGGTGCTGCGCTCCCAACCCCCCTCCCCCAAAACCCACTACCCACAAATGTACAACACTACCATAGCTCTTAGGGGTGAAGGGGGCACCTACATGTGTGTACAGTGGGTTTTGGAGGCCTCCCATTTACCAGCACAAGTGTTACAGGTGTGGGGGGGATGGACCTGGGGCCACCTGGCTGAAGTGCACGACGGTACCCACTAAAAGTGCTCCAGGGACCTGCATACACGCAGGCCTCTAGGACTTGTTGCTGCTGTATAACATTGGCACACCAGTTGACACCTGAAGACTAATCTCTCCGAAAACGTCCTTTATTGGAATAACCGCGTTTACTCACAGTTAACTGCAGATCAGAGGTTGTGGCCCATTGGCAACGAGTCTCCCTGGTACTGAGATGAGCAGTAGGTCAGAGCTGGCAGAATGCTGTACAATGCCTTTTTTCAGCCTCATTCAAGGGAAGAACTAAGTTCTGTAACGTGGCTAACACAGGAAAGGGAACTAAAACTGGCTTACAAAAAGCTTACAAAAATGGCCACTACCGCATGGACTAAAACAGGAAACACAACAGGGCACACTCTGGCCCAGTAGGCAGGGGGAAAAGCACCATGGGAGAAGAGCCTACCAACTACCAACATCGTGAGACTGTAACACAAGCTAATGAAATCACGGAGCCCAATACCCTACACCCACCACAATGCAATGCTGATGTGACCCTGTAGTGCACCCGAGAGCCACATCTGACCCAGGGAAAGGCTGTGAGAGGATCGAACACATTCTGCTGTCATGGAGGTGGGTACTGCACTTGAGGCTGGCATACAGGCTGGAAAAAAAGTTTGTAAAGTGGGGGTTTTTTGGTGGGAGGGGGTTAGTGACCACTGGGGGAGTCCGGGGAGGTCATCCCCGATTCCCTCCAGTGGTCATCTGGGCAGTTGGAGCACTTTTTTGGGACTTGTTTGTGAAAAAAAAGGGTAAAAAAAAAAGTGACCCAAAATCGCGGTAAAAACGCCTTTTTTTTTTCCATTATCAGCTAAAGATGCTCATCTCTCCTTGGCTGATAACCACGCCCCAGTCACGCCTCTGTCAACTTTATTCGTTTCCGCAACGGAGTGCAGTTGGAAACGCCCAAAATCGGCTTTCGATTATACCGATTTGGGCGCCTTTGCGAGAAAAACGTCTATCTCCCGATTTAGGTTGCACTATAGGCGTTTTTCTCTTTCGAAAATAAGCAGGCTAATCAGTTATGCTGCATTACAAAATCTTTTATTGTTTACTAGTAAAAAAGGCCCGTTTCTGACACAAATGAAACGGGCGCTAGCAAGGTTTTCCTCGGAGTGTGTATGTTTGGGAGAGTGTATGTGAGAGTGACTGTTTGAGAGTCAGAGTGAAAGTGTGAGTGTGAGAGAGAGAGTGAGTCTGGGTGTGAGTGTGTTTGTGAGAGAGTGTGTGTGTGAGAATGAGAGTGTGTGCAAGTGTGTATGTGAGACACAGTGTGAGAGAGAGTGTGTGTGTGTGGGCGAGAGAGAGAGTGTGTGTGAGACACAGATTCTCTGTTTGAGTGTATGAGACCAAGCGAGTGTGTGAGTGACTGTGTGGCACATAGAGAGTGAATGTGATACAGTGTGAGACAGAGTGTGTGAGAGTGAGAGTCAGAAAGACATTGTATATCAGAGAGAGAGTGTGAGCCGTGCCCTCCCAATCCATGGCCATCTGTCCCCTGGCCCCTCCATTCATCCTTTTCCAGCAATTCCCCTCTCTCCCTGAGCCCTGCCCTCCCAATCAATGCCCATCCATGCTCCTCTGTCCCCTGCCCCCTCCATTCATCCCTTTCCAGCAATTCCCCTCTCTCCCTGAGCCCTGCCCTCCCAATCCATGGCCATCCATGTTTCTCTGTCACCTGCCCCCTCCATTCATCCCTATCCAGCATTTTCCCTCTCTGCCTGAGGCCTGCACTGCAATCCATATCCATCCATGCCCATCTGTTCCCTCCATTCATCCCTATCCAGCATTTCCCCTCTCCCTGAGTCCTGCCCTTCCAATCCATGCCCATCCATGCTCCTTTGTCACCTGGCCCCTCCATTCATCCCTATTCAGCAATTGCCCTCTCTCCCTGAGGCCTGCCCTGCAATCCATATCCATCCATGCCCATCTGTCCCCTCTATTCATCCCTAGCCAGCAATTTCCCTCTCTCCCTGAGTCCTGCCCTCCCAATCCATGGCCATCCATGCTCCTCTGTCCCCTGCCCCCTCCATTCATCCATTTCCAGCAATTCCCCTCTCTCCCTGAGCCCTGCCCTCGCAATCCATGCCCATCCATGCTCCTCTGTCCCCTGCCGCCTCCATTCATCCTTTTCCAGCAAGTCCCCTCTCTCCCTTCCATGACCCCCCCCCCTCGCATCCATGCTCCTCTCTATCCCATGTCCCAGCCTGGCCCGCCCTCTTCTCCTCCCCCCCTTCGCATCCATGTCCCCCCCCCCTTCGCATCCATGCATCGTTTTTTTTTTTTTTTTTCTTCTTTTTCAATTTACCTCCGTGGCGTTTCCGGCAGCGAAGCGTCAGGGAAGGAGGCGGCGCTCCCGACGTCTAGCTTTCCCTTCGCTGTGTTCCGCCTTATTTTGAAGGCGGAACACAGCGAAGGGAAGGCTAGACGTTGGGAGCGCCGCCTCCTTCCCTGACGTTTCGCTTCCGGATTTGTTTGTTTTGTCGCGAGGGCGGGGCAGAGACGGCTGGCTGGCTGGCTTGAAGGGAGGCTTCACACCACGAATCCACGAACCCTTCAGCCTCAGCCTGGGAGTGACGTCAGATGGCTTCATAGAACGTTGTCCTCATTAGAACGTTCACGGTGCGTTTTATTATATTAGATTATCATTTACTGCATACAAAACATCCTAGTTCATTGCCGGAAAATGTGGTGAAGGCGGTTAGCTTAGCAGAGTTTAAAAAGGGGTTGGATGGTTTCCTAAAGGACAAGTCCATAAACCGCTACTAAACGGACTTGGAAAAATCCCAAATCCCAGGAATAACATGTATAGAATGTTTGTACGTTTGGGAAGCTTGCCAGGTGCCCTTGGCCTGGATTGGCCGCTGTCGTGGACAGGATGCTGGGCTCGATGGACCCTTGGTCTTTTCCCAGTGTGGCATTACTTATGTACTTATGTCCTCTACTTGGCTCACTTTTATTACATAGAGCAGTGATTTAACCTATTGTGATGTCATAGTGGCTCATTCCACCAATAAGAGCCAACCTCATTAGTGATGTCACAATGGCTTGATTGTATAGAATGTTTGTACGTTTGGGAAGCTTGCCAGGTGCCCTTGGCCTGGATTGGCCGCTGTCGTGGACAGGATGCTGGGCTCGATGGACCCTTGGTCTTTTCCCAGTGTGGCATTACTTATGTACTTATGTCCTCTACTTGTCTCACTTTTATTACATAGAGCAGTGATTTAACCTATTGTGATGTCATAGTGGCTCATTCCATCAATAAGAGCGAACCTCATTAGTGATGTCACAATGGCTTGATTGTATAGAATGTTTGTACGTTTGGGAAGCTTGCCAGGTGCCCTTGGCCTGGATTGGCCGCTGTCGTGGACAAGATGCTGGGCTCGATGGACCCTTTGTCTTTTCCCAGTATGGCATTACTTATGTACTTATGTACTTAGTTTAACATCTTCTTTCTTCCACATGTGCAGTCATACGCACCGCACTCAATGAGTGCGTATGACTGCACATGTGGAAGAAAGATGATGTTAAACTAGGATGTTTTGTATGCAGTAAATGATAATAAACAATAAAAGATTTTGTAATGCAGCATATTATACTGCAATGAATATGTATGAGATAAATTTGCATACACCACCTGTATTGTATGCAGATCTATCTCATGCATATTCATTTGTGGGTATCCTTGAAAACCTGACTGGTTTGGTGCGTCCCAAGCACTGGGTTGTTGAGAACTCCTATATTAGATGTTGCATCACATGGCAATTGCCTGGCTAGTGCTGTTCTTAGGCATGGCAAAACAAAAAGAAAGAGCACAAAGGGCCTTTAAAAACGGGAAGGAACACAGTTTTTTTCATTAAAATAATCCTTTAATGGTGAACTTTGATTGAAGAGAGACCCGACACGGGCCGTGTTTCGGTGCTGCCGCACCTGCGTCAGGGGTCACACCAATGACAAAGGAGGCTTCAATAGACAAATTCTTTCCGAAATTTTGTATAATATATTCCTCCTCCGAATAAATTGGCGAAACTCGCACAACAACAGCGTCCGTGCTGGAATGGAAAACGTTGAAGGCAAGAGTAGAGGCTGACCAAAGACGAATCACCACTGGAGATATATGAATCCAAACAGTCTTCATTGGACCTTCTTTTTAGTATAACAATAAAGACTGTTGGATTCGTATATCTCCAGTGGTGATTCGTCTTTGGTCAGCCTCTACTCTTGCCTTCCGCGTTTCGTCATCGTAGAGGATTTTTCCTGTCTCGTATTTTGGAATGGAAAATGTTACCATAAGCAAAAATGATTCCTAGTTGCAAAGAAGTGAGGAGAAAATCAAACACACGCAAAAAAACATACTACAGAATAAATGAGAAAAGCAATTACAGCAATTACAACGTACAAAACACTGATTGCAGTAACATAGCAATAATGGAACTGAACCTTTCAACCAGCCCTCCCCCGTCATCTCCTCTCCCGATCAGATACATAGAGAACCAACACAGATGTAAATACGTATGTACAGACACACATGCAAGCATTCATGTACACCCATGCAAGGATGCCCGGCCAACATATAAAAATACATGCACTGACACACAGACACACGTTCATACATATTAACACACACAGACATGCCACAATATAGAGACACATACACACACTTGCACAAAATAGATAAACATGAAATGTGTGTGTATGCACACACACACACACACACAAAAAATAATTCCACGAGACATGCACTGCCTGCTTTCCCCACTTGTTTGTTTATATCCCAGTGTAGTACAGGAACTGTTGTCATTTCCAAGAGAACTCAAGTAATCTAAGGAAATATATCTTTACAAAAGAAATGATGGATGCACGGAAGAGACTTCCAGTGGAGTTGGTGGAGAATGAGGACTGTATCTGATTTCAAGCAACATGGGACAATTATAGAGGATCTCTAAGGAAGACTAGATAGATTATATGGTATTTATCTGCTGTGTTTCTAGGTATGTTTACATAAGATAAATCCAGACCTGACTAAGAAGTTTGACCTGACATTTTCTGATCTCCCAGAGGAAGACCTAAATGCTCAGGTTTCCGGTTCTTACCTCTGCAGAGGTAATTTATGATTTAGATTTGAGTCTTGTGACTGCCCCTCTAGTGTTGCTCAAATGTAATTATTGCAATAAGAATGCTCTGCTCATACAGCCCATGAGACGGTCCTGTTTACAATCATGGAGCCTGTTCTTTGGGTGCTTGAGCACCCCCAATATTGAGCAAACTCCTTCACTGTGTCCAATAAGGGGCAATTTGTTCTGAGTTTAGTCCCTCCAATCATTTTGAAAAGTTGCTCCCATGCTTACAATCAGTATATACCTGAGACAAAGGTGGGTGAAACGACTTGCCCAAGCTCACAAGGCTGCTCAAGATTTCAGGAATTTTCCTTTTCACAAATGCATAGGTTCCTCCAACTTTTCTTCCCTGGACACTGTCAAGCAGATTTTTTAATATTGGAGGTGCTCAAAACACCCACAGGGCTGGCTCCTATGCACAAATGAATAACACTTTTCAATAAAACTTCAACACTTCTTCACCTGAGAGACAGCTTGAAACAAACGTGTCAACATGAATCCATTCAACTGCCTGGTGTTCTAGCCATCTATATTGCTGGGAACATCTTCCTGGCATCCCGGTACCCCTCTTGGATCCACTAAGGACCTATCTGGTTCCTAAGTTGTGGGACCATGAACCACCCAGCTGCCTGGTTCTGACTCATTCTATAGCTGTAAGCATAAGACACAGTGCTGTGTGTACTTTGTAGCACTGCATACATGTTTGTAGTTTATTTATTTAGATTTTGCTCACACCTTTTTCAGTGGTAGCTCAAGGTGAGTTACATTCAGGTACTCTGGATATTTCTCTGTCCCAGGAGGGCTCACAATCTAAGTTTGTACCTGAGGCAATGGAGGGTTAAGTGACTTGCCCAAGATCACAAGGAGCAGCAGCGGGATTTCAACCGGCCACCTCTGGATTGCAAGACCGGTGCTCTAACCACTAGGCCACTCCTCCACTGGCAACATTCCATGTAGAATCTCAAATAGTAGCAACAGAATCTCAAATAATACCAACATTCCATGTAGAACCTCAGATAGTAGCAACATTCCATGTAGAATCTCAAATATTTATTTAGATTTTGCTCACACCTTTTTCAGTGGTAGCTCAAGGTGAGTTACATTCAGGTACTCTGGATATTTCTCTGTCCCAGGAGGGCTCACAATCTAAGTTTGTACTTGAGGCAATGGAGGGTTAAGTGACTTCCCAAGATCACAAGGAGCAGCAGTGAGGTTTGAACTGGCCACCTCTGGATTGCAAGACCCCGGTGCTCTAACCACTAGGCTGCTACTCCTATTTCCGCATAGGCGTGAGGGGACATGGCAGTAAGAAGGACCCATGGCTGGCAGAGCAGAGTTAACGCGATAATCTAGGCACCCAGGAGCAAGAGTCAGATCAAGCAAGCAGCAGGGTACTGCCCTCAAGGTTATTTGCCCTGGAGTCGGCTGCAAAAATTAAAATCACTCCTGACTTTTGTTGCGCGTAAAATTCTTATATTGTTACACGGCACACCTACGTTTCCTTATTCAGAGGCTGGCCAATTCTGGAGTACATTTTAAGTGTTTGCGCATTTCCCACACCTGAGGATATGTGGACCTACTACTGCCTTTCCATCCCATGAGAATCATTTATCCTCAATTTCTTCAATTAGCGTTTATTAAGGAAGAGTTTGACTGGGAGACTGAGCACAATCTACAAAATCATAGTGCAGATATGTGTTTTGGAATTTGATAACCACCCCCCTCCCCCATTCGTCATTCCCATTTCAACGCCTACATTTTGGTGACCTTTTCAGCATTTACTCCACAGTGGCCAGCACAGAAACCTAGCAGATTTTATTGGGAGAGATGTGATCTTTCATGACTTCATGAAAACTGGAATGAGTTTACCACCAGATCTGTTTGATGATGCCTGTTTAACAGATAAAAAAAATCAAGTTAAAAAAAATGTCTTGTTCTGGTTTTCACCTTTTTTTTTTTTTGTTTTTTTTTTTGTTATATTTGTACCCTGTGGTTTCCCACTCATGGCAGGCTCAATGCGGCTTACATGGGGCAATGGAGGGTTAAGTGATTTGCCCAGAGTCACAAGGAGCTGCCTGTGCCTGAAGTGGGAATTGAACTCAGTTCCTCAGTTCCAAAGTCCACCACCCTAACCACTAGGCCACTCCTCCACTGTTGCTACTATTTGAGATTCTACATGGAATGTTGCTAGCATCATTCCATGTAGAAGTCGGCCCTTGCAGATCACCAATGTGGCCGCGCAGGCTTCTGCTTCTGTAAGTCTGACGTCCTGCACGTACGTGCAGGACATCAGACTCACAGAAACAGAAGCCTGCGCAGCCTTCTACATGGAATGTTGCTAGTGGAATAGCAACATTCCATGTAGAATCTCCAATAGTAGCAACAGAATCTCAATAGTAGCAACATTCCATGTAGAATCTCCAATAGTATCTATTTTATTTTTGTTACATTTGTACCCCGCGCTTTCCCACTCATGGCAGGCTCAATGCGGCTTACATGGGGCAATGGAGGGTTAAGTGACTTGCCCAGAGTCACAAGGAGCTGCCTGTGCAGGGAATTGAACTCAGTTCCTCAGTTCCCCAGGACCAAAGTCCACCACCCTAACCACTAGGCCACTCCTCCACTGTTGCTACTATTTGAGATTCTACATGGAATGTTGCTAGCATCATTCCATGTAGAAGTCGGCCCTTGCAGATCACCAATGTGGCCGCGCAGGCTTCTGCTTCTGTAAGTCTGACGTCCTGCACGTACGTGCAGGACATCAGACTCACAGAAACAGAAGCCTGCGCAGCCTTCTACATGGAATGTTGCTAGTGGAATAGCAACATTCCATGTAGAATCTCCAATAGTAGCAACAGAATCTCAATAGTAGCAACATTCCATGTAGAATCTCCAATAGTATCTATTTTATTTTTGTTACATTTGTACCCCGCGCTTTCCCACTCATGGCAGGCTCAATGCGGCTTACATGGGGCAATGGAGGGTTAAGTGACTTGCCCAGAGTCACAAGGAGCTGCCTGTGCAGGGAATTGAACTCAGTTCCTCAGTTCCCCAGGACCAAAGTCCACCACCCTAACCACTAGGCCACTCCTCCCTTTGAGAACAAGGGGCCAGTTTAAAGTTAGACAGACAGAAGAGCAATGCCCTGAGTTAACAAAACAATTAGACCAGGTTCCCGTGTTCTCAATGCACAGGCGTTTTCTGATCTCCCGAGGTGGGAGAAATGCCTTCCTCCGATGCTCTCTCGCAATTACTAATCTGAATGGGACCAGTTTCCATCTTTGGTCAATACAAGCACAGTAACCCTTACACAAATGAGACACTTATATTAGATTTGCCAGATGACTTCGTCTGAGCAGGGGCAGGCTGAGAAGTCCAGGATTTTATCCCAGGGCATCTGTGGACTTTTATTTATTGCATGTAAAGCCTTTTCCAAGAAATACCCTAAAGTGGTAACATGTTGGCACTAAGATTTTAAAATATGACATGCTATTCATACATTTCCATGGGAATGCTTTGCCGGAGCAGCAGGTCAGCACAGGCAGGGTTTTTGTTTTTCCCCTTGAGTCTGTGCTCTATTCCCATGTAGACAGTATTACTTTTGGAGAAGGTTGGGGTGGGGGTGAGTCACATGGCTGCCCCTGCTTCTATTTATAGGAGTTTGTGTTGGTTTCACAGAACCACCAAGGGCTTGAAACTTAATCAATCACAAATCCTGAAGAAAAGAGTTTCCAGCTTTGGGGCAGTCCTGCAAACTCAAGGGCTGTTTCTTTTCCTGGCTTGGGGCAGGGGTGAGAGTGGTCTTCGTTCAGTGGTTGCAAACCCTGTCCTGGAGGACCCCCACTAATCATAATTAATATGAGTAACGGAGAACTCCACGTGTGGCTTCTGTTGTATACAGGTTTATCTTAGTTGATGTCTGGGTGAGGGGGAAGGGAACACCTACGGTCTGGCTTCAGGTCGCTAACTTAGACCTGGAGAAACCAGACTGTGGACAAGTCCAGGTCTAAAAAGCTCATGTACATAGAATATGGCCACGGATAAAGACCATAACTCCCTTAGCTTATTTGATGAATTTTTATCCTGGTCAAATATTTTCATCACTACCCCATGTACCCTGGAGGTAGTTGCAGGCCTGGTGCCTTCCATGATATGCCTGGGGGAGGAATTATGGCTCTGGTGGGATATGAAGCTTCAGTTATAGGGCTTTGAGTCCCTGTGATTTTGCTGACACTCTGTGACCTTAGTGAAGCCAGATTACGGCCATGTTACTAAACTGACTCATCTGAAATGCTGCATCAGTCCTGCCTTACACTGTTTTATTCATTCACTTTTCTCCTGCCTTATTCTATACTTCCTCCTTTCTTGACTTCCTCTTCCTTGTTGTTGTTATTATTATTATTATTTCTTTATTTGACAATAACTAGCATTTTCACCCTCATCTATTCTGTATCTTGTTTCCCCCCCCCCCCCCAAATATTTGTCCAGGTTTTCTGCTGTTTTTCATTTCTTGTTTCCAAATGTGCCTGTGACCTCCCTCACCTCTCCATTCCTCCTGTTAAATTAAAACCTGCCCGTGGTTTAAGCATGAGTCACTTTCACCCTCTGCTTCTAAGTCCTTGTAAGGATTGTCCTCATGTTTTTATTGGAAAGTCTTTTAAAAATGTTTGTTTTAGTGTTGAAAAATTCCACTGGTTTGCAGCCACTGGCACAATGGTTTCGAGCAAACCGGTCTGGAATGAAAGGGTATGAGAGACGAGCTGCTTTTAATGAATGAGCCTACTCTTGGACATACTCGCAGAAAGGCTTAATGAAGGACTTGTCTCTACTTCAGGAAGCAGGCGAAGGGCTCTTCCCCCCCCCCCCCCCCAGGCCTTCATATTTAAACAATTTTTATTGAATGAATAAAGAGTGCTTGATAACAATACAAATCTCTCCATCAGGTTCTCAGGTCGTTCAATAGTTTCCTTTATATTTTCAATCCCTTCCCCATCTCCCCTCCTCGGGAGCTTAGTCAAGATCGGGAGGCGGGGCTGGTGGTTGGGAGGCGGGGATAGTGCTGGGCAGACTTATACGGTCTGTGCCAGAGCCGGTGGTGGGCAGCGGGACTGGTGGTTGGGAGGCAGGGATAGTGCTGGACAGACTTGTACGGTCTGTGCCAGAGCCGGTGGTTGGGAGGCAGGGCTGATGGTTGGGAGGTGAGGATAGTGCTGGGCAGACTTATACGGTCTGTGCCAGAGCCGGTGGTGGGCAGCGGGACTGGTGGTTGGGAGGCAGGGATAGTGCTGGGCAGACTTATACGGTCTGTGCCAGAGCCGGTGGTTGGGAGGCAGGGATGGTGGTTGGGAGGCGGGGATAGTGCTGGGCAGACTTATACGGTCTGTGCCAGAGCCGGTGGTTGGGAGGAGGGGCAGGTGGTTGGGAGGCGGGGATAGTGCTGGGCAGACTTATATGGTCTGTGCCCTGAAGAGCACAGGTACAAATCAAAGTAGGGTATACACAAAAAACAGCAAATATGAGTTATCTTGTTGGGCAGACTGGATGGACTTGCAGGTCTTTTTCTGCTGTCATCTACTATGTTACTATGTTACTCACCCTTCCAGTATATGAAGAAGTGTCCTACCCCAATTCCTCAATATCTCCTTCTTTGTGCAAAGTGCAAAGTGATGCATGTGGGTAAGAGGAACCCGAATTATAGCTACGTCTTGCAAGGTTCCGCGTTAGGAGTTACGGATCAAGAAAGGGATCTGGGTGTCGTCGTCGATGATACGCTGAAACCTTCTGCTCAGTGTGCTGCTGCGGCTAGGAAAGCAAATAGAATGTTGGGTGTTATTAGGAAGGGTATGGAGTCCAGGTGTGCGGATGTTATAATGCCGTTGTATCGCTCCATGGTGCGACCGCACCTGGAGTATTGTGTTCAGTACTGGTCTCCGTATCTCAAAAAAGATATAGTAGAATTGGAAAAGGTACAGCGAAGGGCGACGAAAATGATAGTGGGGATGGGACGACTTTCCTATGAAGAGAGGCTGAGAAGGCTAGGGCTTTTCAGCTTGGAGAAGAGACGGCTGAGGGGAGATATGATAGAAGTGTATAAAATAATGAGTGGAATGGATCGGGTGGATGTGAAGCGACTGTTCACGCTATCCAAAAATACTAGGACTAGAGGGCATGAGTTGAAGCTACAGTGTGGTAAATTTAAACGAATCGGAGAAAATTTTTCTTCACCCAACGTGTAATTAGACTCTGGAATTCGTTGCCGGAGAACGTGGTACGGGCGGTTAGCTTGACGGAGTTTAAAAAGGGGTTAGATAGATTCCTAAAGGACAAGTCCATAGACCGCTATTAAATGGACTTGGAAAAATTCCGCATTTTTAGGTATAACTTGTCTGGAATGTTTTTACGTTTGGGGAGCGTGCCAGGTGCCCTTGACCTGGATTGGCCACTGTCAGTGACAGGATGCTGGGCTAGATGGACCTTTGGTCTTTCCCAGTATGGCACTACTTATGTACTTATGTTGAGTAGAGAGATGTGGTAGCCATGTTAGCCACTTTTAAAGGTAATCAATAAAATAAAATCATAGAAAAGAAAATAAGATGATACCTTTTTTATTGGTCTAACTTAATACATTTTTGATTAGTTTATGATCTTTCTCTGTTGAAGCTGCTTCTAATGTATTCACATTTTATATGCAAACATCCTCCTATATCCCATGACATTCAACAAGAGGCTTCCTCCCTGTGGGTGAAGACTATGCAAATATAGGGCTCTCACACCATCCTGAACTTTTTTTTTTTTCCACTTAGGAGAGCCTCTAGCATTCCTGAGCTCCCAAGAAGCTTAACAAATGTAGTTGATTCTCCAATGCCAGAAAGCAGGAGGTTCAGGAGATGTCCAGCTCTGCAATGTGTACTTACATGCCACAAGGCTCATTTAAAAAAAAAAGGTTTGGACGGCTTCCTAAAGGAAAAGTCCATAGACCGCTATTAAATGGACTTGGGGAAAATTCACTATTTCTGGGATAAGCAGTATAAAATATTTTGTACTTTTTTGGGATCTTGCCAGGTATTTGTGACCTGGATTGGCCACTGTTGGAAACAGGATGCTGGGCTCGATGGACGTTTGGTCTTTCCCAGTATGGCAATACTTATGTACTTATGTACTTGGGTTTCTGAATGGAATCTTGCTACTCTTTGGGGTTCTACATGGAATGTTGCTACACTTTGAAATTCTGCATGGAATCTTGTTATTCTTTAGAATTCTGGAATCTTGCTACTCTTTGGGGTTCTACATGGAATGTTGCTATTCTTTGTTTTTCTGCCAGGTATTTGTGACCTGGATTGGCCACTGTTGGAAACAGTATGCTGGGCTTGATGGACCTTTGGTCTTTCCCAGTATGGCAATACTTATGTACTTTTACAGAATAAAAGTGCAGGTCCCCTATTCCTCCTCCAAACGGTGCCCGGTTTATCTAGTAACATTTGTTCGGCTGAACCTACTACCCTCATTTCTAGGATATTCCTCATATATCTCATCAATGCTGTCCAAACCTGTTGTATTATTGGGCACTTCCAAAATGAATGGGATAATGTTTTCTTCCCTGCCATACTCGATTGGGTTGCCCCAGGCCTTTAATGGAAGAAGCAGCCAAAGGGGTCTTTTACAAAGCCGCACTAGCGTTTTTAGCTCGTGGTAAAACTCAGCTGGCAGTAAACGCTGAGACATCCATAACTAACTAGTCGCGTACACAAAAACCCAACACCGGCTGCACATACTGTATGATGACTTGCTTATCCACTCCTGCTGTAGCTGAGATTATTTTCATTCGCCTTTTCCGACTAATTTTTCCCTAAGTTAATTTACCCTTCTTTCTAACTCCTGTTACTCTATCTTATCTGTCTATATGTTACACCAGTGCATAGCCAGATAGCCGACTTAGGGTGGGCTGTCTTCCCTGCCATCCTCGCCCTTCCCCCTCCCAAACCAAAAGAAATACATGACACCAGCTGACCTGAGGTCACTGCCTTTACTGCCTTTTTGCAGTCTAAACCATACAGCACAATGGCATTAGCCTCCGTTCCGAGGGCACCATTTTGAAATCTAGAACCAGGTGGCAAGAGCAATTGGGGGATCATGGCTGGGTTCCCCATCATCGTAAGTAAATCAAGGGTCCAAGTGAGTCCGTGGGAACAGTGAAAGAGGACCTAGAGGGGGAAGCTGCTTAAAGATGGGAGCACAAAGTCAAACGCTTCATACACTTCAAAACCATAAATAAGATCATTTAAATTTCCTATCTTGTTTCATATAGAGCAACCCTAGTATGTAATTCACAAATATGGCACGGGAGGCTTTATTCTAAACAACTCTTGAGGTAGGCCTATGAACTCTTAAGTGTGTAATTTTATCCTGTAATGGATCGTAAGGAGCTTAGCCGAGATTGGGTGGCAGAGCCGGTGGCGGGAGGCGGGGATAGTGCTGGGCAGACTTATACGGTCTGTGCCAGAGCCGGTGGTGGGAGGCGGGGCTGATGGTTGGGAGGCGGGGATAGTGCTGGGCAGACTTACACGGTCTGTGCCCTGAAAAGGACAGGTACAAATCAAGGTAAGGTATACACAAAAAGTAGCACATATGAGTTTATCTTGTTGGGCAGACTGGATGGACCGTGCAGGTCTTTTTCTGCTGCAGGTCTTTTTCTGCTGTCATCTACTCACGAAAGGCACAAACAGTACCCTGTCATTCTATTTTTTTTTATAATCGGTTAGTATGTTATATTCAAAGTGCCCAAGGTGGGGAAGAGCTTGGCTGTTATTGTCCTCTTTACCTTTGCTGCATTGCTTGTAGCACATTGATTTGATTTATTCTGGACTCCACCCTGTCCATTCCAGAGTGCTGTATATTAATAGGTGTCTTGTATTTCCTCTTTCCTCTCTTCTCACCCCAGGAGGTCCTGGTAGCTTGATGACTGTCAGAAGCCCCAGAGCACAGAAGGCCATGAAGAATCAAGAATTGCCCAAATCTAACCAAATGAAAACCAGTGCCTATTCTGTCTGGAACATCTGGAAATCAAGACGCAAAACAGCCACAGAAGTGGCCATCAAGGGGAAGCTCAGAATGAAATCGCCTTCGGGGGCCTTTGTGATTCTAGGGGTCTTTGTTGTCCTGATGGGTATGACCATTGCTGTCATTGGTTACTGGCCTCGGAAAGATTTACTCGCAGCACTTGACAACCAGACAGGGAACAGTAGTAGAACGAAAGACATAAAGAATGAAGTGAAAGCGGTGGCGGCAACCCTTCCTCGTAATCCTCCTAACAATGACAGACTTAAACTGATTGGTCCTGTCATCATGGGGATGGGGCTCTTTATTTTTATCTGTGCCAGCACCATGCTATATGAGAACAGAGACATGGAGACCCGTCTGCTAATCCAGAGAAGTTTATATTCCATGGCCACTGGTCTTCCTTCAAGCAAAAATGGACAGGATATGTACTGTCAGAAGACCAGTTCACCAGATATCAAAGCTAGACATGAGGAGGGGGCTTATGATATGGATCTCTCTTCTGGAGGCCTCCAGACCTTCTTAAGCCCAGGAAAGAGATGGGCTGAATCCTCCATTCCAAATAAGCTCCAAACGACTGCCCTTCTGCTTCATCAAAACGGCATCTCGCCATCTGTCTCTCTTCGTAGCCTCCAGTCAGATTCTTGCAACCTTGGTGAAACAACCCGCTGTCTCTTGTTTACACACGCAGAGTCAGTGGTGAACTCGTCAGTGAATACCTTGACTCTTCCCATCATTAAGCTAAATAACTGCCTTATTGACAATGCAGATGTTTCTCAACTTGTTAGTGATGAGGAAGTTGAGCGCCCCAAGGAAAAGGGAGAGATTTTAACCAATCCTGGAACCTTACACCAAAAGTGGATATTCTTCAAGTGGGCATGGTCTCCGTGGATCCCATATGGTTCTCAATGTGGGTGCCAAACCTCAGACCAGTCCTCCGATTAAAGAGCTCCTGACCCCAGAATCTACCAGGAAACATTTTAGCTCAGAAATCCATCTGAATATTGCTGGTCATTGTAAATCTGTAGAACTTAGCAGGAGAGGAAACAAGCCTGTGCCATCAGGCGAAGAACGGAAGAACAGAAGCTGGCCTAGACTTGACCGCATCAGTCTCATTGGATACACCAGACTGGAGAACACAGAGGACTCGGTAGATAAGTTGTTGGACCAGTTTTCTCTGCAGAACATCAACGGAGAAAGGACTAAGCAGCTTTCTGGGGACATGGGTTGAATGACACTTCATATAAAGGAACCATTTTACCCACAGGGGACTCTCACTGTTCTCTTTAGAGATGTTTCTAGAGTCTTATCCCTTTCTCCCATTAGATGGACCTTTGCAAGGATCTGTGTTGCTAACATTACAATACAGCACTTATTCTAGTGTTCTTTGTATTGTGTGGTCTGTTTTTTTATTTACTATACCCATGCCCAAGCACCAGTGGTGTAGCAGGGGGGAGCTGCCACCCGGGGCGGGGCGGTTCGCTGTTGCACCCCCCCCTCCGGGTGCAGCACGATGACATCCCCCCCCCCTCAGCACATCGACACCCCCCCCCCCCCCCCCCCCCCCGACCAGCTCCCGCGCCCTACCTTTAAAAGAATGTCGGAATGTGAGGCGAGGCGCAGCCCCTCGCACCTGCCCTGCACCTAAAAGAAATGTGGACCGTCGGGCCTTCTCTCGCTCTGTCTGTCCCGCCCTTGCGGAAATAGGAAGTTGCGTCAGCGGAGGGCGGGACAGATAGAGCGAGGGAAGGCCCGACGGTCCACATTTCTTTTACGTGCAGGCGCGAGGCGCTGCGCCTCGCCACGGATTCCGATATTCTTTTTAAAGGTAGGGTGCGGGAGCTGGTCGGGGGTGTCGATGCGCCGAGGGGGGGGAGCTGGCAGGGAGCACCCCCCCTGAGCTGACACCCGGGGCGGACCGCCCCTCCCGCCCCCTCCTTGCTACGCCACTGCCAAGCACGAATTTTGAACGAGGTCCCGTGTACTTGGCTCTCTATAGTTTTTAGTAAACTTTTCCAATTAAAATGTGTATTAATATTTTAAAATTGCATTTCTGCTCTTGCCATTACAGTCCAGTTATACACAGTGCTTCAATTGCAGAGCTGGAGATCAAGTAAATGTCATTCGTTAGCATCAGTGGAGTAGCCACAGGTGGGCCAGGGCCCATCCACTTAGGGCTCAGGCCCACCCAACAGAAGCACACGTTTAGTGGTAGCTGGTGGGGATCCCAAGCTCGGCCAGCTGAAGACTTCCCCCTGATGGTAATGAAAACGCTACTCTCCACAATACTGGCACCTGCGCATGTTCAGTTCTCAGCGCATGCCTGCTGCAGACTGCCAAGGTGGAAAGAAGCATTTTCCTGCCAGCTGAGATGTCTTTTGGTGGTGGTGGTGGGGGAGAACATTTAGTGCCCACCCACTTCTTGCCTAGGCCCACCCAAAATCTGTTGTCTGGCTACGCTCCTGGTTAGCATTACTAGTGAAGGCAGCATGCCCTACAGATTACCTCGGAACTGTCTGCTCAGCTAGTAATAAGATAGGCAGGTCCATCTCTGGTGGTGCTTGCAAGACCATTTCTCTTGTTAGAGAGGAGTAAAACACAAATCTCACAATGCTTTGGAACAGTTTACCGAAAGAAAAAGTACACCTTACTAGTTTACCTTTTAGAGACATAAAATTCTATGTCTATCCTTAAATTCAAAATATACTTATCCGTTTAACCAAAGTAGTTTAAGGCAGATTACAAAATGAAGTAAAAGTGCAATAGACATATTCTGAAGACCTTTGGTATAGGAAGGTCTGCCACACATGTGGAGGAACACAAGACCCTACAAAAGTAGCAGGATCAGTCAGGAAGAATAGGGTAAAGACCAAAAACACGAGGGAATCAAAGGTTCTTCACACACTGTGTTTATTCCAACAAATGCACCTTGAAGACTCGATATGGAACTGTGATTCGGTGCTTAGCATCTGCCTCAGGAGCCTGTAAACAGTATATACAATGATAAAACAGTTAAAATCAGAAAAATATTAAGAGCAAAGAGAAACATGATATGTATAAGAAAGGAACATAGTATCTATAAAAACTATAAAAAGGAAGAACAAAATATATATAATGTACAAATATATAAAAGAGGAATACACAGAGAAACATAATATTTCAAAACCATCAAAGGTAAAAAAAATAGCGAGTAACCACAGATGGAAGAATAACACTAGGTCATAACAACAAGTACTTTGAATGTGTGAACCGTAAAATTCAGAAAAGGAGGTCTACGAAAATACATGTGGAATCATTGCAAACTTAAAAATACATACAAAAGGATGAAATTTAATTAATGTAAAGTACATACAGGAGGATTTTATTTTATTTATTTATCATTTTACTTAATTACATTCACATTTATCACATAAATGTAAGGAAATACAGAAATTAATATAAAAAGGAAAACATTTTCTCTCAACAATATATATTTACATAATTGTCCACAATTAGAAGATCCAAGATCAGGAAAACAATCAAAGAAAATAAGAAAAACTCAAAATGGTTAATCTTACACTTCACATTTTCTGAGGGAGGAAGGTTAATCGGTTATTGCAGCCGGTACAGTGGTAACTGAAGGAAGTTGCTGCAGAGGATTCTTCATCTGTTTCCACAAACTCTTATAATTTCTTAGGTTCAAACAAATAAGTAATCAGGAAATAAAACACAAGGGAATCGCGCTAGGAAGGTCCCACCTGGGGCAATGATTCCTGGCTTAAAAGCCAAGACTTCACACCTCCCAGTCTGCGATTCCCTTGATATGTCAGGAAATATATGCATCTTTGAACCCAAAAAACTATCAACCATGTATCGGAAATACAATTTCAAAACATTGTTCCTATCTAAATCAAAGACGAAAGTCACTAATAATAAATCTGTAACGCACAGGAGGATTAATATAAAAATGAACATATGAATATAAGAATCGGAGCAAAAATACATTAAAAAAAAAAGTGAAATTCCATTGTCCTGTTGATTGATGACAATACTAAAAAACAGAAAGTGCAGTTTTTAATAACAGACATCTTAAAAAACATACAGAATCATTGCAAACTATTAAATACATTTAATAAGATGTCCATAATAGTTCTGAACCACATACAAAAATGTAGCTATGTAATTAAAAACAGATCTATTTGAAGCAGGTTTATAAACAAAAGAATGCTTGACTCCATGGATCTAAGGTCAATTCTATACTAAGAGGAATACCTGACTCTATGAAACGAGATAACTATTATAGTAAAATGTATGTTGGGGGGGGGGGTGAAAGGAGAGATCAGGTTTGATCTGGTCATAATGAGGAATATTCTTTAGCTTGTCCTTTCTATCTGTATAAGTAATGCCTTAACACAGCACTGCTAGAAAGATGGGCGATTGGGGTCCTTAGAAAGAGGCAGACTCTGAAGGTTAATGTGATTAGATTTGGAGTAGGGATTTTGGTAGCAAAGAACACAATTATTGCTTGTAGAACCTAATCCCGGCTTTGTCAGTAATGTGCTTTGAACCCTGAAGAAGCCCTTGTGAAAGAAGTAATAACACCTGAAATACTACTACTACTACTTATCATTTCTATAGCGCTACAAGACGTACGCAGCGCTGTACACTTGAACATGAAGAGACAGTCCCTGCTCGACAGAGCTTACAATCTAATTAGGACAGACAAACAGGACAAATAAGGGGTAAGGACAAAGAGTAGCAAGATTCCGGAATCCCAAAGAGCAGCAAGATTCCAGAATCCCAGAAACTACTACTTATCATTTCTATAGCACTACTAGACGTATGCAGCGCTGTACACTTGAACATGAAGAGACAGTCCCTGCTCGACAGAGCTTACAATCTAATTAGGACAGACAAACAGGACAAATAAGGGATAAGGACAAAGAGTAGCAAGATTCCGGAATCCCAAAGACTACTACTACTACTAGTACTTGTCATTTCTATAGTGCTGCAAGACGTACGCAGTGCTGTACACTTGAACATGAAGAGACAGTCCCTGCTTGACAGAGCTTACAGTCTAATTAGGACAGACAAACAGGACAAGTAAGAGAAAAGGGAATGATAAAATAAGGGTCCCTAAGACTCTTATGTTTATTGTACAAATGTGGAGGGGTTTTTTTTGACCTGTGATGGTACCAATCAGGGGCGTAGTTACGTGGGGGCATGGGCCCCTACAGCTTACGCCCTGGCCCCTTCTACATTTGACCCCCCCCCCCCCCCGCAGCTGCCTGCCCCCGCCCTGCTGCCGCATCAGGTATCTTGTTTGCTGGCAGGGGTCCCCAATCCCCACCAGCCGAAGAGTCTTCTTCAGCGCCGGTTGACTCTGGCGCCTTCGTTGTGTAATCATTTGTTTCTAACGCCTTGCGGCTTGCACTGTGCATGTAGCCCCATGCAGGACTTAAGGCGGCAGAAACAGATGATCACACAACGAAGATGCTAGAGTCGACCAGTGTTGAAGAAGACTCTTTGGCTGGCAGGGAATGGGGACCCCCGCCAGCAAACAAGGTACCTGATGTGGGGGGGCGGGGGGGGGGTTTGATGGCGGCGGCGGGGGGGGGGGGGGGGTTGCGGTGGCTGGGGGTCCAAAGTGGTGGGGGGGGTCGGCGGCTAAACAGTGCCCCCCACCTCAGGCTCTGGCCCCCCTCCCGCCGAGGTCTGGCTAAGCCCCTAGTACCAATGTAATGGAGGCTTGAGCTGTGTTTCTGAGGTCTTTTTTTCTTCTCCACTTTTTTTTTTAGTACTTAAGTTTTTTTTTCTTATTCACTGTCACCACATGTGTGATTATTACATTTTATTGATTTTCAAGTATTGAATAAATTGCTCGTGTGGATTGTAGTGGCAAGGGGGTACTCCCAGGGCTGATTTGGGAAACACTGCTATAATCTGTGTGTGTTGATGTTTGATAAGGCCGTATCTCGCCCATGTGCTTCTCTCTGTGCACGCACCCTTCTGTTTTATGCACGATCCCCCGGATTCTAAAAAACTTTGCACAAAGTTGGGTGCTGGGATTTATTTGTTAGGATTTATTTACCGCCTTTTTGAAGGAATTCACTCAAGGCGGTGTACAGTAGGAATAGATCAAACATGAGCAATAGGCAACTACAGCAGTAAAAATATTCAAATAACAATACAAAGTATGGCATAGTATAATACTTACAATGTCAACACAGTATGTAATAAAACATTTTAATTGATAGTGAAGGGTAAAGCAAAGATGGAACATATAGATAGGTAAGAGAGTAAGAAGAGTTAGAAAGTAAGGTAATTAATTTAAAGAAAGTTGCACATGAGGTCAGAGATGGTTTAATATTATCTCAGCTAAGGTAGGAGTGGATTCAAGATCCACACGAAAATTTTCTCAATTGGCATTAACAATCAATTAGTACTTTCAACGGGCACTTAATTGAAACTAATTACGTGTTAAGCGTGGATCTCCACTTCACATGCTTCTTTAACCACCCTGCCCAACTGTTCTGGCACACATCAAAAAAGGGGGCATGTCCATGGGAGGGACATGGATGGGTTAGAGGCATTCCATGGAGTTGGGTGTGGTGTTACACAATAATGTCCATCATACCTAGCTTTGGGTGCGGGAATTACACCAGCTTCTATGAGGGGTAAGTCCTGTGTCCACAGTTGGGCACAACTTGTGACCTGAGCCTCTATTCAATAAAGGTTAAGTGCCCTGTATACAGTAGGGGCTCAGTGGGAATCTTTGCAACACCTAACCTTTGGCACTATGGACATCAAACATATAAATGGCAAGTGACCGTACTCACTTGCAAATGCGCAGTACAGACTTCCCTCTCTGTCCCGCCCTCGCGTCAAGACGTCATGATGTCAGAGGGTGGAACAGAGAGGGAAATGGAGTCAAATTGTCGGACGCCGCCTGGAAAGGAACATCGCACGAAACAACCTCCACCCTCCCCCCCCATCCCTGCCACTGCTCCCGCCCCCCTCCGTATTGGGCCCCCTGAACTGACCTGACAGCGCCTCTCACCTCCGGGTGGAAGCGCTGCAGGCAGCAGCAGAGCAATCTGCTGCTGCCTGTAGCGCTTTCACACGGAGGTGAGAGGTGCTGTCAGGTCAGTGGAGGGGGCCCGGCATGGAGGGGGGAGAGAGCGGCGGCGATGAGGGTAGCTGGACATGGGGGGAGGGCAGGGGGAGAGGCCATGGTTGCTGGACTTGGGGTTAGAGCAGGGCACAGAGGAGGGTTGCTGGACATGGGGGGAGGGGGGAGGCCAAGGGAAAGAGGAGGGTCGCTGGATATGGGGGGGGGGAGGATCGGTGGACGGGGTGAGGCCAGGGGAGAGAGGAGGGCTGCAATACTCGCCCGTTTTTACGGGCTTAATGGCTAGCTATTCTATAAAGGTTATGCTCCTAAATTTATGCTAAATCTGTGAGCAAATCACTATACAACTTTGTATTTGTTATCCACCGACTGGGCAAACGCCTTTGACGGTACTATGTAAGCCACATTGAGCCTGTAAATAGGTGGGAAAATGTGGGGTACAAATGCAACAAATAAATAATAGGCCCTAAATTAGGAGCATAGATTACGCTCAAAATTTAGGAGCGTAACCTTTATGGAATAAGCCCCTATATAGAGAATTCCTTATGCAACTTGCGCACTGAAGATAAAGAGGTCAGTATTCAGTCGGCAGTGGTCAGTGTTTTGCCAACCACTACTGGCTTTATTCCCGGATATTTAGGTTGGGCCATAGCTGGTACCAGTATTGAATTTCTGGGCATAGGCAGCTGTCTAAAACTCAGCCAGTGTGATATATATATATATATTTTTTTTTTTACATTTGTACCCCTCGCTTTCCCACTCATGGCAGGCTCAATGCGGCTTACATGGGGCAATGGAGGGTTAAGTGACTTGCCCAGAGTCACAAGGAGCTGCCTGAAGTGGGAATCGAACTCAGTTCCCCAGGACCAAAGCCCACCACCCTAACCACTAGGCCACTCCTCCAATGAACCACATAAAGATAGGACCATGTATTATGCGGTCCTGTTTATGTGGTTATCTTAACTGGTTAATCACTGAATGTCGACGTATAACTGGCTAAGTCTCGACTCGGCTCCCCGGAACACCACGAAGTAGCTGGTTTTGGCCTAGGTGCTAACTGGCTTTTTTCAGCGGCAAAATAGTTGGTTTCGGCTTGGGCACCAGATTCTATATAAGGCACAGCGAGTAGCGCGCATTACATTGTGCGTGTGGCCAATTTATGCAGACTACTCAAGTAATGAGCCAATCAATGATAATTGACCAATAACCAATTATCACTAATTGGCAATGATTGGAATTTATGTGCGCTTCTGTTTAGGCGTAGTTAAAAGAGGTGCGCGTAAATTCTAACGCACATAGTTGAAAAAAGGGGCGTGGCCATGGGAGGACTGTGGGTGTGTCACATTACTGGAATTTACGCACATTGTTATAGAAGTCGGGGAACATGTCTACATTTAGGTTTGGATATTTACACCAGGTTTTCAGTGATGCAAATGACCCGCACCTAAATTGGAGGCACATTCCCCGGTCCTATACACCAAGCCTAACTTTAGGTGTGTTTATATAGAATAGCATTAGGTGCTTTAATTGGACCCATTTTTTCAGTAGCAATATATGGTTAAGTGCCGCAGAATATGCCCTAGACAAAGGGCAGATAAAGACCTGAACTTGATGGACCATTCAGGTCTTTATCTGCCGTCATTTACTATGTTACTATGACGAACGATTAAATGGCCAGGAGACATTTCTGGCCATTTAAATCGCTTTGAATATCGATCCCGTAGAATACTGTTTGACGTGTGAATGCTACATTTAGGCAGTAAGGTTATACAATAGGGGGTTAGTGGGATAACTATGCACTAATGCGCCTTTAACACTGTATAATTATTTACATTTTCCTGACTGAACTGAGTGATCAGGGACGAGCTATATTTCTTTTTCCTTCTCCCTACCACTCCTCCCTCCTCTCGCCCGTTTTGGCCTTCTGGCATCGCTGCTCACTGCATGGCTCTCTTTCCATTTTTTTCTTTTTAAGGACTCAAGTTTCCAAATGAAGCAAAAGACCAGATGTAACTCATCCAAGAGCTGCCTACTTTTTGAGTTTGTTTGTTTGGTAAGTAGCTTCAATTATTTGAGCAAACCGATCCTCAAAAGTTCCACACAGGGAACTGTTCCTAATACATGTGGGCTCAAAACAAAACCTGACATTGATCAGGGGCGTAGCTAGGTGGGGCCACGGGGCATGGTCCCCCACAGATTTAGCCCTGCCCCCCCTACATTTGACCCGCCACTGCTGCAGCCCGGTACCTTTGCTGGCGGGGTCCCCATCCCCACCAGCCGCAGTCCTCTTCAGTGCCGGTCTGCGGCGCGTCATTCACTGATCTGTTTCTGCTGAGTCTTGACTCCTGGCGTCCTGCACCTAGTGTGCAGGATGTCAGGAGTAAAGACTCACAGAAACAGATCAGCGACCGCGCCGGAGACCGGTGCTGAAGAGGACTTTGGCTGGCGGGGGTTGGGGACCTCCGCCAGCAAAGGTACCTGGCAGAGGTGTGGGGAGGGGTGGTGGCACGCAAGGGGGGGTGTCGGTGGTGCCAGGAGAGGTTAAAATGTGCCCCCTCACCTTGGGCTCTGGACCCCCCCCCCCTCTCGCCGAGGTCTGGCTACGCCCCTGCATTGGCTTATGAGTAAATTGAATAATGGGTGCTTTAAATTCAGACATGCAATGCTGGGGATATAGAAGCATATATAGGACACCTATATATGAATAAAACCTGATGAGGTCCACGTTTCAACCACTCATGGGCTGCTTCAGGGGTTTAAAACTACAATCAATCATAAAATCACATAAATATAAAATCATAAAACTCTATAACACACATTACATTTATACTTTAAATGTAATGTGTGTCATAGAGCATTTTATGATTTTATATTTATGTGACTTTATGATTAATTATAGTTTTAAACTGAAGCAGACCAAGAGTGGGTGAAACATGGACCATACTGGGTTTTATTCTAATAGTTACTTTGCGGACTGTACTTCTGGATCTGCTTGTTTTTTTCTCTTGCTTCTGCTACAGATCTGAGGTGACTCTTGAGGTACTGCATCATCCCTGGCAGTGCCAGTTCGGATCTGCCCTTCCAGAGCACACTGGCTACCATTGAAACAGGATATTGTGCTAGATGGACCCTTGGTCGTAAATTGTTAAAAACTTGGCTGTTTTCACATAGTTTTAATTAATATGTTCTGATTTGTTATTTTATGGAATTGTATGTTTGTTGTATTCAGTGTTAAATTTGTGAACCGCTTTGATGCTAAGCAAAAATGCGGTATATTAAGGCATTAAATCCAATCCAGAAAGCTTTCTGGGTATGCTTCAGTGTTTGTTCCTGCCCACACAAAGCTCCTCTCCTTCCATGGCCACTACCCAGGGCTCCTCCCATCTGTGGTGGCCATTGCAGTACTGAACTTTCTAAGTGATCCATGTTTAATTATGGTTAACAGTTTTTGCTCTCTGGAGCCCTCATTCCTGACTTCCAGTGCCCTGTACTGCTCTAGTGAGACCCGTACATCACTGCTCTGCTAGTGCACCTCAGTTCTGTCCCAGAGCTTTACACACATTCAAGGTGCACTGACACAGCTGTCGTGTTGGGATTATTAATGGAATAGCAAGGTAAGGTTCCAAGTCAAGGATGAGGTGCATTAGCAGTGCTGCATCGCTTACTTCTATTTCAGTACAGAGACTGGAATGAAGGAATAGTCTAGTCATTTGAGCAGTGAGCTGAGAACCAGGGAAACTAGGATTCAATTCCCACTGATGCTCTTTGTGACCTTGGTCAAGTCCCTGAACTCTCCACTGCCTTAGGTACAAAATTAGATTGAAGCCCTCTGGGGACAGGAAATACCTAGCCCACCTGAATGTAACTTAAGAACATAAGAATAGCCATACTGGGTCAGACCAATGGTCCATTTAGCCCAGTATCCTGCTTCCAACAGTGGCCAATCCAGGTCAGGTCACAAGTACCTGACAGAATCCTAAATTAGGAGCAACTTGCCGAGCTACTAATGAAAGGCATACGCTAAATCCAAAAATTAAAATAAAACTGCAATACACAGTTCTGTCAATGCACCTCATTCCTGCCCTGCAGCACACTTCCATCTCCTTCATATAGTGTCCATGAGTTCTTTCTGCTCTGGGAGATTCCTGTCTATATGGTCAATAGTTGACAAGTCATATTGCACTATATATAGACTATCTGAATTCAAAAAGCATGGGACAAGGACATAGGATTTCTCAGGGAGAGGGAGACGTAATGGAGGGGCAGACTGGATGAGCCATGTGGTCTTTATCTCCCATCATTTTATGGGTTTGTAAATGTTCACTAAGAGTATCGAAACCAAACACATTTTACATGTGGCTTAAACCAGCTGTAAAAACAAACAAAAAAACCCAAACACATCTCCAGAGGTGCTCTAACTTCATTAAATTACTCTTCTCTCTCTCTCTGCATGGGCCAACCAACCATTAGGCAAGACTAGGCAATCGCCTAGAGCAGCAGCTTCATGCGGGCAGCAAAAAGCAGTTGGTGCTTAAGCAAAACAATAGATCCTCACAGTCCCACAAACTTAAAGATCCACCAGCTCATACTTTAACTTGTATTTTTATAGGATGTTTGTGTGGTGGATCATGATTGTTGAGTTTAATTATCAAAATCTTAAGGGATCCTGCAGGGTAGGGGCCTAAAGGTTAATTAAAGGGGTGGGGTAAGGCTGAAGGTTCGTCTAGTGCCCTGATGGCGAACCTATGACACGCTTGTCAACACTGACACGCGTAGCCATTTTCGATGACACGCGAAGCAGCGGCGTTCCCAGGCTTGCTGACACCCGGGGCGAATCACCGATGCGCCCCCCCCCCCCCGGGTGCAGCATGACCTCCCCCCCCCCCACGGCGAAATCACCCCCCCCCCCCGGTGCATATTTACCTGCTGGGGGGGGGGGGGTGCCGTGCGCGCTCCTATTGGCTTCCTCCGAGTCCTCCGCTTGTTCCCTCCCTGCTGCTCCCTGTGCCCCGGCTTCAATTGAAGATTTAGCCAATGAAATTCAGCAACAAAAAAGTCACTAATAGGCAGATTAGTTAAAGAATTCCCCCTACCCCTCACTTATCTTAGTTCAGGGCACCCCACACAAGTTAAATAATATCAAGACCAACAAAAGAAACCGACTGACAGATGAACAAAGAAGTCACTAAGCAGGTAAGTTAAATAATTAGTTTTTGGTTTATTAAATACAGTTATATATTACAATTATACATTTTTGTTATTTAAACTATAAATATCGCAAAATTATGGTTTTTTTCTCGAAGTGAGACACCACCTGAGTTATGCTCGGTTTTTTGGCGAATTTTGACACACCAAGCTCAAAAGGTTGCCCATCACTGGTCTAGGGCATGTACTGCCCTTGTACTGGTTCTGCCAGTGTCTTAGATTTTACTAAATTCTGCAGACAATTATAACTGAAAGTATGAATACTCTTCTGCTGAATACGAAAACACTAGTGATGTATTATTGCAGGGGCGTAGCCAGACAACAGATTTTGGGTGGGCACCAAGTGTTCTCCTCTGTCCCAACCACCACCCAAAAAAAGACCTCAGCTGGCGGGGAAATGCTTCTTTCCACCTTGGCAGTCTGCAGCAGGCATGTACTGAAAACAGAGCATGCGCAGGTGCCAGTATCGTGGAGAGTATCGTCTCCGTTACCATCAGGGGAAGTCTTCAGCTGGCCGAGCTTGGGATCCCCACCAGCTACCGCTAAATGTGTGCTACTGTTGGGTGGGCCCCGGCCCACCCAAGCCCACCTGTGGCTACGCCACTGATTGCAAGTGAAACATCTGTTACTTGGCTTTGCTCCTCTCTCAAGCATGATTTTCCCAGCCACTGTTTCTGACTTTTGCCATCATAGTGGTCTTAATTTTGGCTTTAGGAAGGGTCCGATTTGTTGAGGAGGTTCTGCCAGAAGTGCTTTTTGGAAAGGGAGATGAAGGATATGTGGCTTGGAACTTTATCTTATTTGTGACAGATCCTACGTGAAGGAGGGGGACTCATTATTGTGCAACCCTGAAAGATGTGTTTTGTGAAGGGGCCGGTCATCTGTGTGCTGAGCTGCTCATGACGGAGTAACAGGTAGAATAGGGTTCATGTGGAACAAACAAACACATTAGGGAATCATATAAAGGAAGAGTTACGTTATGTCCATTACGTTCTTTGGTTTCGTCGTGTTGCTGGGTTCAGGCACTTAAGTTGGGTCGGTAGGGTCTGCCTTTTTGAACAGGTAAGTTTTTAGTGATTTCCGGAAGTTTAGGTGGTTATACGTTGTTTTCACGGCTTTTGGTATTGCGTTCCATAGTTGTGTGCTTATGTAGGAAAAGCTGGATGCATGAGTTGATTTGTATTTGAGTCCTTTGCAGCTTGGGTAGTGGAGGTTTAGATATGTCCGTGTTGATCCGGTTGTATTTCCGATTGGTAGGTCGATGAGGTCTGTCATGTATCACGGGGCCTCGCCATAGATTATCTTAACTCCTCTGTATGGTTGCGTTTAACTTCCTTCCACTTACAGCCAGGGGGAGCAGACCTTTGGTGCCACTGTGAGGCTGAAGGGCCAATCAACATAGGCACCATTTTATTCAAAATCTGTTTTGGGGAGCAATTGCTGCCCTTGCACCCCCTCCCCCACCACCAACCAGCTATGCCTCATCCTTATACCACAGGGAGTTTTCTTGTTCTACTAAGAATAGGCTATTTCTGTGTATGGTTTATTTTTTAGATTCTCTGGGGAGGGGTTTGGAGGTAACTGAAGCGCAGGAGCATGCTTTTAGCTTCATATCCTTAATCTAAGCTGTCATCATGGTACGAGCATGCTCAGTTCACTTCTGTACTCGGTTCCAGATGCTGATGATGTCATAAGAGCGACTGTGTACATGAGGTCATATCTGGTGGTGGAAGTGAGTCACCATGACTGCTTTGGGTCCGACATGAGCAACAGGCAATTACAGCAGTAAAATAAGTTAGAAAATAAGGTGACTAATTTAATGAAAGATGCATTTCTCTGACCTTGGGGATGTGAATACTGCCCCAGGACCACTTGAGGGGGGGGGGGAGTGGGGATATAGTCACTGTGTCATAGTAAACAGCTGTGGGTGGGGTCCAGCATTCCAAAGGGTTTTATAGTCTGTGGTCCCATCCAGGGCAGGTCAGTCACTGATGTTATAGAGGTGAGAGGGGTAAAGCCAGATAACTATGAATAAAGTCTCATGTTCTACTGAGGTGTGGAGGGAGGCGGTGGGGGGGGGGGGGGGGGGGGAATGATTGGGCCACCTTATATCACAGTTTTGGCCATATGTAGCATTAGAGGGATTGGAAGAACTCTGAAGTGCTTGCCAAGATCCAAAGGCTCTCTCTGATTACATAAAAGAATGTCATTCACATTCTTCCTGTTTTGACTCTTGAAATATAAAACTCAGGGGGGAAACAAATGATTAAAGTACATTATGTGTTTGCTGTTAATAGGAAAAATGTGTTTTCTGTATTGTGCATGCTCTATCCTGAAACCCACCACAAGCTGAAAAATGCAAGAGGGCAGTTAAGATAGGAGAACAGGAGACCTTGTGAAGGGAGTTTATTTTTAGGAGGGGGTGTTGTTTGCTCATTAAGATTTTTGTTAGCAGCATTATTATGTTATTTTGGGGGGGGGGGGGGGGGCTTTGGTGCCTGATCCTTAGAATTTCTATGGAAATATCCCATTATATTGTACCAAATTTGTATTGTTACCAGAAGAAAGGGGGGCAGTATTCTGTGCCAAGCCTACAGCATTTGCACGGGAATACCTGACCCCTGCATCATCCCTGTTGCAATGGCACATTGGGGTATAACGTTCCCATGTTATGCCATGCTGTAGCCAACACAGCACTGTTCAGGTTCTGTGTCATGATGCTGCCACTTAAGAGCTGCAATGACAGGGAAACCTGATCCTCGGGAAATTTAAACATGGAACAAGTTGGGTGCACAAGATCTGTAAGTCACATGTGGTGGTGGCTTTGTGGGGGGGGGGGGGGGGGGGGGGGGGGGAGAGGAGCTTTCATCTTTTTTCATGTTGTGTCTGTACATCATAGCAATAAAGGACTTGCCCCACAGCCATTCCCCATGCCCTGTGCTAGGCACACATGCTCTTTGGGGCTTTTGATGGTTAGCATTTAGGAAACCATCATTACTTTATAACAATTTATAAAGTCGTTGGTGAGGCCCCACCTGGAGTATTGTGTTCAGTTTTGGAGGCCGTATCTTGCTAAGGATGTAAAAAGAATTGAAGCGGTGCAAACAAAAGCTATGAGAATGGTAAGGGATTTGCGTTACAAACCGTATGAGGAGAGACTTGCTGACCTGAACATGTATACCCTGGAGGAAAGGAGAAATGGGGGTGACATGATACAGATGTTCAAATATTTGAAAGGTATTAAACGAACCTTTTCCGTAGATGGGAAGGCGGTAGAACTAGAGGACGTGAATTGAGGCTGGAGGGGGGCAGACTCAGGAGTAATGTCAGGAAGTACTTTTTCACGGAAAAGGTGGTAGACATGTGGAATGCCCTCCCGCGGGAGGTGGTGGAGATGAAAACGGTAATGGAATTCAAACATGCGTGGGATAAACACAAAGGAATCCTGTTTAGAAGGAATAGATCTACAAAATCTTAGCGGATATTGGGTGGCGACGCCGGTAATTGGAGAGTTAAACCAATGCTGGGCGGACTTCTACAGTCTGTGCCCTGATCGTGGCTGAATAGATGGGCTGGAGCGTAAATTTTAAGGGGTTTCAACGTTAGCTTCAGAACTTTTAGTACAGGAACAGTGCTGGGCAGACTTTTACGGTCTGTGCCCTGAGAAAAGCAGGGACAAATCAAACTCGGGTATACATATAAAGTATTGCATATCAAGTAACATAGTAGATGACGGCAGAAAAAGACCTGCACGGTCCATCCAGTCTGCCCAAGAAGATAAATTCATATGTGCTACTTTTTTTTATTTGTACTGTCCTCTTCAGTGCACAGACCGTATAAGTCTGGCCAGCTCTATCCCCACCTCCCAACCACCAACCCCGCCTCCCAACCACCAGCTCTGGCACAGACCGTATAAGTCTACCCAGCACTATCCCTGCCACCCACCACCGGCTCTGGCACAGACCGTATAAGTCTGCCCAGCACTATCCCCGCCTCCCAACCACCAACCCCGCCTCCCAACCACCAGCTCTGGCACAGACCGTATAAGTCTGCCCAGCACTATCCCTGCCACCCACCACCAGCCCCGGCACAGACCGTATATGTCTGCCCACACTAGCCCCGCCTCCCAACCACCAGCTCTGCCACCCATTCTAGGCTAAGCTCCTGAGGATCCCTTTCTTCTGCACAGGATTCCTTTATGTTTATCCCACGCATGTTTGAATTCCGTTACCGTTTTCATCTCCACGGTAATGAGTTTATCTTGTTGGGCAGACTGGATGGACCGTTCAGGTCTTTATCTGCCGTCATTTACTATGTTACTGTGTTACTATATGAATAGCAAGAGGTAGAGATCCATTACCAGAGCTGTGTGTGAAGGTCTCTTTACTGGGACAGCTGGGGGTGCAGTATGGCAGACCTTTGGGGAGGTCAGTTTTTGCTCACAAGTGCCCCTCTCTACATCTCCTAAACTTTAACTGCATTAATGCTTAAGATAACACAACGTGCTTGAGCCGCCCAGTCTGACTATGGAATGTACTTTAATTAAAGACGCATTTACATTCCAAGGATGAATGAGAAACAGATGTGTCTGGGAACAGATTCTGCTCCAGCCCTCTGTGATTCACTGCATGCTTTACACTTTTGGACATTCAGGGGTACAATATGTTTAATTGGAAGAGTGAAAGAAAGTGCAATGCGTTTGCTGTTTGCAGATCAGCCCGTATATCATCCAGGCTGATGATAATATGCAGATCACCTCCGTCTGTCCAGAGTGTGCAAACTTCTACTTACTGACCAGAGGGAAGAAATCAGAAACGTATCTGATTTACATATGCTCTGAAGTTAGGAATTAGGCTGGCGGACACCAAGAAAAAGGTTTTCTCCTTTGTAGGCCCCTCATGTCTCACAGATTTGAATTAAGATCTGCAGTTACTTATTCCTTTTTGTAAGTACAGCAAAGCATGTTTGGGGTTATCTGCTGGTCTTTTAGTATATTGGAGTGTTTTGACATTTTGTGGTATCGGTTTGCTGATTTTATTTTTGTGATTGTTTTCATAAGTCGCAGCTTAGTTTCTATGGTTGGTTGTATGCTGGATTGTAATCCTCCTCGAGCCATGAAGATAGAAGAAAAATGAAAGAAATCAACCTATTGGCCCTTTAAGTAATATGTGTTATGAAATAGGCCTAACATGCACTCATGCGGGACTTTCTCACACGCTAAACCCATTTCTGGAGTATCCGTTTTTTGTATTCAGTTCAAGCTTCTCTTATTGACCTATAAGTGTATTCACTCTGCTGCTCCCCAGTACCTCTCCACTCTCATCTCTCCCTACGCCCCCCCCTCGGGTACTCCGTTCTGTAGATAAATCTCTCTTATCCGTCCCCTTCTCCTCTACTGCTAACTTTTGTCTTGCTGCACCTCACGCCTGGAATAGACTTCCAGAGCCTGTGCGTCTGGCCCCACCTTTGGCCGTTTTCAAGTCCAAACTTAAAGCCCACCTCTTTACCAATGCTTTTGCCTCCTAACCTCTACTCACTTGCCCTGTCCTTTATCCTCACCTCTTTATTCCCTTACCCTTAATTGTTCTGTCTGTTTACTTGACTTTCTATATTGTAAGCTCTCTGAGCAGGGACTGTCTTTTTTTATGTTTGGTGTACAGCGCTGCGTATGCCTTGTAGCGCTATAGAAATGTTAAATAGTAGTAGTAGTAGTAGTAGTATGCACTAATGTCAATAGCAGTCGACAACTGTAAATTAACAATTGACACGTCCTATTTAGGAGGCACTAAGGGCTCTCGAATTAACCCTGCATTATTCAGTTAGCGTGCGGTAATATGAGTGAGCCACCTAAGTAGCACTTCCATGTCCATTCTCCACCCCTGATACGCCTCCTTCAAAAGTAAATTAAAAAATAAATACCACATGGTTACCGCACAAAAGGAAAACGCTTTTTCCCACATTTAAATACATGTTAGTGCTTAACATGGTTAGGTCAAAATGCCTTAGCGTATATGTTCACTGTTTTTAAGGAGCAAAGATGAATAGAGGTTTAGAAAAGAAGGGTCGGGTGTGGCCGAGATGGCAGCGTGTACCTGGTGAGAGTTTGGTGCACCCTATCTGCTGCTCCTCAAGTTTTTCTGCTGCTCGTTTATTCACGATACTATGCCCCATACGAAGAGGAAAAGGGCGGTGAGATCTGCTCCCTTGCTGGCTTGCACTTTCCAAAAATACTAGGACAAGGGGGCATGCGATGAAGCTACAAAGTAGTACATTTAAAACGAGTCAGAGGAAATTTTTCTTCACTCAAAGTGTACGTAAACTCTGGAATTCATTGTCAGAGAATGTGGTAAAAGTGGTTAGCTTAGCGGGGTTTAAAAAAGGTTTGGATGGCTTCCTAAAGGAAAAGCCCACAGACCGTTATTACATTGACTTGGGGAAAATCCACTGCTTATTTCTGGGATAAGCAGCATAAAATGTATTGAACTTTTTTGGGATCTTGCCAGGTATTTGTGACCTGGATTGGCCACTGTTGAAAACAGGATGCTGGGCTTGATGGACCTTTGGTCTGTCCCAGTGTGGCAATACTTATGTACTTAGATTATGTGCACTTCAGATCTGTCAAAATGCTGCAGCTTGGATTTTGTCAAATCTATCTCAATTTGATCATATTACTCCTGTTCTCTGAGAATTGCATTGGCTGCCTATTTGGAGGTTCACGTTGAAGGTTTTGACCTTGGTCCATAAAGCCCTGAATGACTACAGTCCTCTAATTTTGGCCAGTTCTTTGAAAATTTACACACCAACTAGACCTTTGAGATCTGGTGGCAAATTGTTTTTAGAAGTTCCTTCTTTTTGACAGGTGTATATTGTCTTTTTTTATTTGTTTTTTTTTTTACATTGAAGGACCTGTTCTCTGGAATGCCCTCCCTGAAGTTTTGTGCGAAACATGCTCTATTGTACAATTTAGAAAGTGTTTAAAAGCTCAGATGTTTACACAAGCTTTTGCTAACAATTAAGGACTGATGTTAGTATTTTATTTGCTGTATTTTGTTATGTTTTGGCTAATGTGTTTGAAGACTAGTGTGTTATTTGTGTTTAAGTCATTTTTATTGAACAGCAGAATTAGACTCAAGTGTTATACAGCTTATACATTCTACAGGTAAAACATTCAAGTCATAAAACATTTAGGCCCAGATGATCAAAAGCCCCGGGCTGTCCAAACAGCACTCTAAAATAGCGCTGGAACAGCGCGGGGCGCTATTGGACCTATGATCAGAGATAATGCATGCAAATTTAAGCAGCGCAATTATCTCTGATCATGGGGTAGAAGTGCGGGAGAATTGTGCCTGCGCTCAGCACAATCCTCCCGCACTTGTTTGACAGGTCTGGGCCACCAAGCCCTGACTACCCCTGCCCGGATCAACAGGGGCTGGAGGTCCAGCGGACCTCTGGTTCCCCCCCCCCCCCCGACGATCCCCCCCCCCAGGTTCAGGGAGGGCTGGAGATCCGGTGGATCTCCAGCCCCCCCAGTAAGTGGTCCCTGGTGGTCCAGTGGGGGCTGGAGGTCTGCTGGACCGCCGGTCCCCCCTCCCCAACCCAACCCCCAGCATTGACAAGGGTCCCTGTGTGATGGACCTGTCACTCCATCCGCCGCCCACCCGCCCCCCTACCTTGGTTGGAGGAGGGATGCAGCCTGCCTCCCTTCGACACCGCAAAATGGCGGCGCCCTGCCCTGCGCATCCTGGGATGCGCTGGGTGCGGCTACACACCATATAAGGGAGTTTCTCCATTATATGGTGTGTAGCCCCGCCCAGCGCATCCCAGGATGCACTGGGCAGAGCTGAGCGTTGCCATTTTGTGGCATCGAAGGAAGAGGAGGGAGGCAGGCTGCGTCCCTCCTCCAACCAAGGTAGGGGGGGTGGATGGCGGATGGATTGACAGGTCCAGCGGACCTCCAGCCCCCCTGTTGCTGGGGGGGGGCTTGGTCGGTGCTGGAGGGTTGGGGGGGCTGGAGACCCACCGCATCTCCAGGCTTCCCTGAACCTGGGGGGGTGGGATCGTCAGGGGGACCGGAGGTCCGCTGGACCTCCAGTCCCCTGTTGCTGGGAGGGGGGTGGTTTGCATCATTGGGGGGAATGGGGGCCGGACAGGGCTCACCATTCCTCCCCAATGATCTGCAAACCCTAACGCCAGCTCGGAGCTGGCGTAGGCTTTGTCGTGCTGGTCACTGATCATTGGGGATGAATGCGTTAAGCGCTGATTAGCATGCATTTTCAAGCTAGTTGCGCTAAGAGCCCTGTTTAGAATGCATTTGCATGCTACTTGTGCTAAGAGCGTGTTGTTTCACGTGCTCGAGGGCTCTGATCATAGGTCGGTAGCAAACGTCGGCACTAACAGCCTCTAGCACCGGTGTTTGCTTTTGATCATCTGCCTGACAGAGTCTAGTCAAAAACCAGGTATACCATAAGTAGCTTTTCCTTAACACCCTTCCCCAATAGTGTGTTACTTGTAAAGATATTATCCTATATAATAAAACTCACCCTCAACGTTCTGAGGACACTGATGTCAGTGTCACTTCCTGCGGGCACTTCCTTCGGGTTCGAAGGGATCGTGGTGGTGAAGCCACCGAAATCACTGTGTCTGGGCCCCGCCCTCGCGTCAAACGTGATGACGTCAAGGGCGGAGCAATGGCGTCAGTGGATGAAGGTGGCGTGCGTTGGTGAGGTGCGGAGCAATGGCGGTGAGTGGCTTCACAACGCCGGGGGGGGGGGGGGGGTCGGGAGGAAAACCTTGCTAACGCCCATTTCATTTGCTCCAGAAACGGGCATGTTTTACTAGTTATGTATATAATTTGGAAACCACCTAGAATTGTAAGATAGTGCGGTCTATACATTTTTTAAAATAAAAAATACAATAGTATGACTGCTAATTATTGCTTGTTAATGCCAATAATTGACTGTTAGTCAATTAGCGTATTTGTGGATCTGTGCCCAAAATTGTGCACCCAACTTTGGTTGACTTATATAGTAAACGGTCTCCAAAACTTGTGTGCAATGATTTATTTTTTAAGGAAAATTTAAATTCTGAAACATTAAATGGTATTGCAACCTGCAAAGAGCCTTGAGGATGTTGGCAGTATCAGGCCTCTGAGATCTCCTGTTCTCTCTTAGAAACTAATCACCATCATTTCATCTGAGGAGAGAGTCTGGGAAATAAACTCTTGCACCAGTTGCATCCAAGGGAAACAGGATCTCTGGCCAGCTGGTCATGCTCCATGCTGAAACGTGGAGCTCAGATGCAAAGCCAATTGGCATGGATGACCGTGAACTCCAAGTACAATCTGCTGTTGATTCATCCAGCGGAATGCAGTGTGTCAGGCATGACGCCAGCGCATGGATGTATGAGAATCCACACACACGTGCCTTCTGTAAAAGAGTCTAGAACGCCACCCTCCTTGAGTAAAGGGCACCTTGACATGTCAGAAGAACAGAGGGAAGGATGCATACCCTTGCCCTTTCCTTTTCCCCAGATGAGTCAGTAGGTGGTCCGCTGTTGCCTCCACTGATATTAGGTTTTAAAATTTTTGTTCTGGAGCTAAAGTACTGGTAACTAGAACGTGTATATTTACATCTGTATATAAATCTTTGTTCTGGATCCAGGACAAATAAGTATAAAATGATAAACACTTACCATATATTATAAAGTTGTTTTTATTTTTGTATTTTGAAGCTGGAGTCAGTACATTTTTACTGAGTCTGACTCCACCCGAAATTGCTTCTGACTCCACAGCCCTGTGTGAAGCATGGTTTGAATCACCTTCACCTCCTCCCACAAGAACTGGTCCACATTGGATGGTCATTAATATATTGCAGAGTAATATGATTGTTACCTGACCTAGGTTAAGCATAAATAATTGGTTGGGTCATGGTTTTTAAAATGTTATGGTGGTCAAACACCATATTTAACTCATTTCCAATCATTTCAGGCAGACACAGCCAGGAAACCATTTAAAGTTCTGTTTTCCTGATGCTAAAAGGGTAAAATTTAAAAGAATGTTGGAACAGTCTTTTGCTTATCAAGTTGCAAGGACTTGAAATAGCCTTCGTTAGAGAGGAGCCTTTTTACTAAAGGGTTAGCGCACAGAAACCATGTGTCAATCCGGAACTACTGCCGGACACGCCATTCCGGCGCTTACATGGGGAAACCATAGCCAGGCCTCGGCGGGAGGGTGGTCCAGAGCCTGAGGTGGGGGGCACAGTTTAGCTCGCCTCCTCCAACCGATGACCCCCCTGCCGCTTTTGACCCCCTCCCACCGCTGATCCTCCCCCGCCACTGCTGCCTGGTACCGTTGCTGGTGGGGGTCCCCAACCCCTGCCATCCGAAGTCTTCTTCAGCACCGGTCTCCGGAGACTGGCCCTGAAGAAGACTTTGGCTGGTGGCGGTTGAGGACCCCCGCCAGCAAAGGTACCAGGCAGCGGCGGCGGGAGGGGGATCGAAAATGGTGGGGGAGGTTCGGCGGCATGGGGGTCGAAAGTAGAGGGGGCCAGGGCTAAATCTGTGGGGGCCCATGGCCCCACCTAGCTACGCCCCTGGGGAAAACCCATGCACTAGTCATAGCACAGGCCACCTTTTAGGGTAGCTTAGTAAAAGGGCCCCTTAAAGATCTATTTGGTCGGGCAATTTTTGGGTGGGGAACTTTAATTTTGATCGTTAACATTCTATTGTATTCTATTTGTATCCTAGTTGGGTCTAGTAATCTGCATCTGACCTATGGTAATTTTGCTTGTATTTGTGCTCGTATTTGCCTGCAACTGCCCCCTCCCTTCACCTTCAGGGACTTCCAATCATTGTAAGTCTTTGCAGATCTGACCAAGGGAATTCCCTAAGAAAAAACAGGACACCAGCGTCTCATCAGCCAATGGGGCAATAGCCAACCTGACTCAACCTAGTACTGCTAATGGAGGAGTAGCCTAATGGTTAGTGCAGTGGCTTGAGGAACTGGGTTCGATTCCCACCGCAGCTTCCTGTGACTCTAGGCAAGTCACTTAGGGTTTTTTTTTTTACAAAGGCGCGCTATCATTTTTAGTGCATGCTAAAAATAAGCACGCACTCAACATTACGTTCTAATTCTTCCTACTTTCTTACTCATCTATATGTTACAACTTTGCCTTACCCTTCACTACCAATTATAATGTTCTATTACGTATTGTGTTGACATTGTAAGTCGTATACTATGCCATACTTTGTATTGTTATTTGAATATTTTTACTGCTGTAATTGCCTATTGCTCATGTTTGATCTGTTCTTACTGTACACCACCTTGAGTGAATTCCTTCAAAAAGACGGTAAATAAATAATATTAAATAAATAAATTAGAGGCACCCATAAGAATATATGGGTGTCTCTAGCATTTAGCACATGCTAAAAACACTAGCATGCCTTTGTAAAAGACCCCCTCAACCCTCCGTTGCCTTAGGTACCAAATAGGTACCTATATATAACATGTATACTGCTTTGATTGTAACCACAGAAAGGTGGTAAATCAAGTCCCATCCCCTTTCCCTGTCTCCTTCCTTGACCTGGAATTGTCCAATCACCCCGAGACGGGGTGGATGGCATTCGAGCGGAAAACCATGACATTGAGAATCATAGTGGAAAGGTCCAGTCTGTCAACCATAAACATTTCAGGGTACTGAACAAAGTATTAAAGCCTATATAATACAAGAATGGAGCACAAGCATGCAGGATGAGGAACTTTCGGTGCTAACATCCGTCCTGTCAAGGATGTTCCAGCAGGGACAGTGACTGCCTGAACTTTGTTAAGAGCAGGTCTCAATGGTGCAGCCTCTCTTTAGCTTTAAACAAATAAATCTGTTTAAAATCACCTGTTGTCGGCTGCAGAAAATCCACATCAAACTTTAAAATGGATCCCTTAGCCGTCACCACTTAAAACAACTCGGTGACTGAATTTTGACACTAAGCATGTAACTTTTGCTTGCCCCAGTGTCGCCAAATTACCCATTCCAGGAGACTTTTTGGCCAGTCCTGGATTTCTGCCAACCTCATCCCCGGTGCACTATGGGATCTGCAGCATTGATTTCAATGGATAGAATCATGGACTGCAAATCCTACATTGCCTTGGGATGTAAGCTTAAAACCAGGACCAGCCAAGAAAGGCTCCCTCCTGGAATGGGTAACTTGGCACCTCAATAAATTTGGCCATTTTTGCAATTAAAACAGCCAACGCTATAGTGTTTATGTTAGAAGTGTTCTTCAGGTTTTAGACATGTGTAAACTGGCAGTTAGATGTTTTCAAATAGCCCACTTACTCAGATTATTTTGTGTAGTGGTGAGGGGGTTAAGGGGCCTAAAGTTAATTGGGTGGAGTGCAAGCCTGAAGGTTTATTTAGGGCACCTAATTCCCTTGGTAAAAGCACTGTCTGGGGCCGCCACTGGGGTCTCTCTCTCTCTCTCTCTCTCTTCTGCTCTTGCCGGCACCCAAGTGATCACATCCCAACAGGAGCAGGAGAGAGAGAAAACTCTGACGCTGTGGCTGGGCCCCCCCTTGGCGGCTGGGGAGCAGCACCTCCAGTGCTGCTCTTCTGCCCAGCTGAGCGGCTGCTTTTCCTCTTAGGCGCTTTGAAACGGAGCATGCCTGGAGAGAAAAAGCAGCTGCAGGGGCAGACAATCTGCAGAACAGCAGCGCTGGAGAAAGACGTCTTCTGCTGCTGGGGCCTCGAGATTCCCACCAGCCAACAAGGTATTTCTGCAGTGATGTGGGGGCGGCAGAGACAATTGTGTGTGTGTGTGGGGGGGGGGGGGGGGGGGGCGGCAGCAGCCCTGCCCCAGGCCCGGTTCAGTCTCAGTGGCCCTGCAGCTTGGCTGTCTATGACATGCTTGTCCAAGTTCAGTCCTAGAGGGCTTCAAGCAGACCAGGCTTTCAGGATCTCCACAAGAGAGAGAGAGATCAGCATTAGGGATATCCAGAAAACCTGGCAGACTTGCAGCCCTTGAAGCCTGAACTTGGACACGAGAGTAAATCGAGGCAGACTCCCATACTCTAGGTTTCTATTTAATCAGGTAGCTATGAAAATTCATGTTCACATTTGCATATTAATTACAGACAAAAAGGTGACTGGCTGGAGCATGCAACCAGCTCATTTAGCATCTGTACTGACAAGGAGAGGCGTAATTTATGACTGTGCAGAGCAGGGCTGTTCAAAACCCCAGAACTGGTCCAAGTGTTGCCCATGATTTGATATTAGTCGGCAGCGCTTACATTTTCCCACTGTACATTTCAGTGTACACAGCTAGGGGATGTCTGTTTATACATTTTGCTGCAGTTATCGAATATTTCCTTTTTTTAGAGTTGCATAGTATAGGGGAAGGATCTCTGGATGGCAGTAGGCCTGGAGAGTTACAATGTAGCTATTTCTTTCCTCTCCCGCGGGAGGTGGTGGAGATGAAACGGTAATGGAATTCAAACGGGTGTGGGACAAACACAAAGGAATCCTGTTTAGAAGGAATGGATCCACGGAATCGTAGCGGAGATTAGGTGGCGACACCGGTAATTGGGAAGCGAAACTGGTGCTGGGCAGACTTCTACAGTCTATGCCCTGATCATGACTGAATAGATATGGATGGGCTGGAGAGTAAATTTTAAGGGGCTTGGACATTAGCTTCAGAACGTTTAGTACAAGAAGAGTGCTGGGCAAACTTCTACGGTCTATGCCCTGAGAATGTCAAGGACAAATCAAACTCAGGTATACATATAAAGTATCACATACCATGTAAAATGAGTTTATCTTATTTGGCAGACTGGATGGACCCTTCAGGTCTTTATCTGCCGTAATTTACTATGCTACTCTTTGGGGTTCTACATGGAATGTTGCTACTAATTGGGATTCCGGAATCTTGTAACTCTTTAGGATTCCAGAATCTTCAGAACTTTTAGTGCAAGAACAGTGCTGGGTGGACTTCTACGGTCTGTGCCCTGAGAATGGCAAGGACAAATCAAACTCAGGTATACATATAAAGTATCGCATATCATGTAAAATGAGTTTATCTTGTTGGGCAGACTGGATGGACCGTACAGGTCTTTATCTGCCGTCATTTACTATGTTACTCTTTGGGGTTCTACATGGAATGTTGCTACTAATTGGGATTCCGGAATCTTCAGAACTTTTAGTGCAAGAACAGTGCTGGGCAGACTTCTACAGTCTGTGCCCTGAGAATGGCAAGGACAAATCAAACTCAGGTATACATATAAAGTATTGCATATCATGTAAAATGAGTTTATCTTGTTGGGCAGACTGGATGGACCGTACAGGTCTTTATCTGCCGTCATTTACTATGTTACTCTTTGGGGTTCTACATGGAATGTTGCTACTAATTGGGATTCCGGAATCTTCAGAACTTTTAGTACAAGAACAGTGCTGGGCAGACTTCTACGGTCTGTGCCCTGAGAATGGCAAGGACAAATCAAACTCGGGTATAAAGTATCGCATATCATGTAAAATGAGTTTATCTTGTTGGGCAGACTGGATGGACCTTACAGGTAAAGACCTTTATCTGCCGTCACTTACTATGTTATTTTAAGAACTCTACCCTTCAGCTGGCTAAAATATTTCTTAATATTAACAAATGTTGATTCTGGTGAAAGGGGAGAATCAACACAATAGAGCCCCAATTTAATAAGATACACAAGTGACAGGAGCTAAATCGGGTCTGTTTTCATCAAGTTGCTCACTAGTAGGACCTTAGGAATGAAACACAGAGCACAGTAAGGCTTTAATGGTTCTAATTATTGGGGAATGAGCTCTTTCCTCTCAGCCCACGAGCATTTGCTAACTCTGCTGCTTTACGAAGTTTTCTTGGGGGGGGGGGGGGGGGTCGGAACGCTGGTGCTTTAATTAGTGAACAAAGCTCACCTGTAGCCTCCGTCCTCGTCTCTCCCTCCGAGCATGCGGTGAGTAGACCTGGTTTTATTTCTCCTTTAGTCTCTGTTGGATTAACTATATGAAGAGAATTGTACTTGTGAACTTTAGAGTTGGCATTTGTGAGGTTTAAAGTTGTAATGCTGTTCCTGTTCCGTTTCAGTATTTGGATTTGATTATTTAGCGTTCTTCCGTTTCAGTTTTGATATAAATGCACACATTAGGGCTCAAATATGAAGACAAAGCGTTTCCATGTTAATCTCAATATTTGCCTGACATGGGTGAGAAAATATCACGATGTTCTGTACAGGTTTATTCAATATGCATGTTTATTATAGAAAAGTATTGACCTGAAGGGTGGGGAGGGGAAGATCTTTAACTGCAGAGTACTCGTGGAAGTCTTAGTATGCTTTTCTGGTATTTATGAATTTTTTTTTTTCTGCTAACCTTATTCAGATCATCACATTAATACTCAAAAATTCACCAAAATTCTATCGCTGTACGTTTAAGGATTTAAGAGGTGCTCTTGGAGAAGCAGCTGCAGAGATTTAAAGTTACCCAGTTCCAAGATGGAGACTTTGGGGCAGGTCTGGATTTCTGATCCCAGTACGTCATGAGATTTGCAGCCACTGCTTTGGGATTTTGGTACCTGCCAAAATGTCTCTAGCCTGGAACTGGATAACTTTGGTTTACATACTTCAGAGACTATTTTCTCATCATTTACAGAAAAGTTTCTGCTCTTTCTTGGATGTTAAACTGAATCACGGAGATAGTGACTTTGCTAGTCCTTAGCCAGGCATTTAAATTTCCTAGTTCCAGTAAGGAGACTTTTGGCCAGTCCCACCAGGGTGCATGGTGGATCAGTGGAAACACTACAATTTCTATTTGGCTTAGTAGTGGAAGTTCAAAACCTGGATCTGGGTAACATGGCTGCTCTGGACTAGAACTTCCAAACTCCAAAAGCTTTCCAGAGCCTTGGCCTCTTTCCTTCCTGGAGTTAAAAAAAATACCTTCCTACAAACTTATGGATGTGCTGACTGGTAATATAGTAAATTTTGAGGAAAGAATGCTTACATTTCAGATTTCTAATATCTTTACTACAAACACCTGAACTGTGAGCCACCGCTTAAGATGGAGGTCTGGGAGGCAAAGAGTGCCACTCCCTCGGTGGTGACAGAGTGGTCGTTCCTATGATGTGGTGCTATAGGTTTGGCATATTAAAGTCAATGTGTAAACCATAAAGATTCTTCTGGTATTATGACTTGGACATGGTGTGATGTAATGTCCATGGGATGTGCTTGTAGCATTTGGTAACTTGAAACTGTATATTTTGAATATTTCATTATTCAAAGATGAAGGCCCTTGGTACAAACTAACCTTTTCCGGAGATGGGAAGGTGGTAGAACGAGAGGACATGAAATGAGATTGAAGGGGGGCAGACTCAAGAAAAATGTCAGGAAGTATTTTTTCATGGAGAGAGTGGTGGATACTTGGAATGCCCTCCCGCGGGAGGTGGTGGAGATGAAAACGGTAACGGAATTCAAACATGCGTGGGATATACATAAAAGGAATGGATCCTCAGAAACTTAGCTGAGATTCGGTGGGGGGAGGCGGGGCCAGTGCTGGGCAGACTTATACTGTCTGTGCCCTGAAAATGGCAGGTACAAATCAAGGTAAGGTATACACAAAAAGTAGCACATATGAGTTTATCTTGTTGGGCAGACTGGATGGATCGTGCAGGTCTTTTTCTGCCGTCATCTACTATGTTTATTATTTTTTTGTTGCTGTACTTATTGTATTGAACCAACATAATGTTACCATAATGTGGTGTTTAGGGCCTGTAAAGAATTAATTTTCCAACGGGCCTGGGAGAGCTGTTAGTCTATAGTCCTTGCACGATTCTAATCCTATGTATGGGGTTATCTGATACAGTTCCCATCCTTATGTCACTGATATTCATAGAATTCATTTTCTGTTTGGATGGAGCTGCAGCCGGGACCTCTGGCTTGTGAACTGTAGTAATGTTGTGGCCAGTATTCAAAGGAGAGAGACTTCCACCTGGTTACACTCTGTGATATTCAGCGGCATTTTATCAGGTTATTCCAGGGGCGTAGCCAGACACCCAATTTTGGGTGGGCCTGGGTCCAAGATGGGTGGGCAGAACTCCGCCTTGTCCCACAAGTGGTTTGGTCTCTCCCTCTCTCACTTGCATGTCACATGGTCTCTGAAACATCCCCCCCCCCCCCCGGCATACCTTTTAAATAGCAGATTTTCACCAGCAGCGAGCAGCAACCACTACACACTACTTATGTTGGCCCCACAGCCTTCCCTCTGATGCAACTTCCTGCTTCTGCATAGGCGGGAATACATCCAAGGGAAGGCTGTGGGGCAAGTGCGAGCAGTATGTATCAGTTGCTACTCACTGCAGGCGAAGATCTATCTACAAGGTATGCAGGAGGGGCAGTTGTTGGGAATTTTCGGCTGGTGGGGCTTGGGGATCCCTGCCAGCCACATCATAGGTGTGCTGCTACTGGGTGGGCCTGGGCCCAGGCCCACCCTTAGCTACGCCACTGGGTTATTCTGCTGAATATTGACTCTTACCCCTCTCTCTCTGTTATTGGCCTGGACACTGTTCGGTCCAGGATATTTAGAGGCATATTTTCAAAGCACTTAAACTTAGTTCCATACCGTGTTTCCCCGAAAATAAAACACTGTCTTATATTAATTTTTGCTCCCAAAAATGCGCTAGGTCTTATTTTCAGGGGCTGTCTTATTTTTCAGGGAAACGTCGGGGTTGGATCGGGATTGGCCCGCCTGCCCTCCGTCGCTCCCGGAACTAACCTTAAACGCCTCCCTTCACCTTCGCAGCAAGCAGCAGCAGGGTAGGCCACTCCTTCCTTCTGTGTCCCGCCCTCACCTGACGTAACGTCCGCGAGGGCAGGGCACGGAAGGAAGGAGAGGTCTGCCCTGCTGCTGCTTGCTGCGAAGGTGAAAGGAGGCGTTTAAGGTTAGTTCTGGGAGCGACGGAGGGTGGGTGGAGGGGGGCCTGGTGACCTTGGATGGGGGGGCGGCCCGGGAGCGGCCTTGTCTGGCTCTCGGCGGCCCTGCTTTCAAACAAATTTGCTAGGTCTTACTTTCGGGGGAGGCCTTATATCTACCAATTCAGGAAAACCTCTACTAGGTCTTATTTTCGGGGGATGTCTTACTTTCGGGGAAACAGGGTAGTAACCTATGGAACTTTGTAAGTGTAAGTGCTTTGAAAATGGGCCATCATTTTTGAATGCTATCATTGTCTCTGCCTACTTTTCTACCTGGAGAAAACTTCTCTCTGAGGTTTTTTTTTTACATCTACAGACTTTGTAAATTTACTAACTTTGGCAGTGCGGCTTTAAGCCCTGCCCCTGTGTGACAACATCAGCGTCTCAATGCCCTCTCCCAGCGGGGCTGAGTGCCCAGTCTGAGGCATCCCACTGAAGGGGCATGTCTAAGGGGGGGGAGAGGTTTTGGAGTTAGATACCAGGCTATTTTGCTATTCAGTGCAAGTATGAGGTAGTGGATAATCTTTGCTATTGTCCTATAGCAAATATTCCACTGTTTGATACGATTATGGAAAACCTAGTGGCCAGGCAGTTGGTAGACTTTGGATCAGCATAAATTTTGCTTTTACAGACATCTGGTTTTAGACAAGGCTTTAGTACTGAGACACTGCTTTGCTGGCTCAGATTAGGTCGGCAATGTCTCATGGCCATCAGGTCACTTTGCTGCAATTTGATTTATCTGTAGCATTTGACCTGGTGGACCTCTCTGTTCTGATAGAAGTTTTGGAATAACAGGTTTGGTTTTCTTAGAAAGAATATGTCCCCTGGACCCCTCCGGTTGCTGTGACCCAGGGGTCTCCTTTATCCCCAATACTTTTAATGTTTTAATGATAACTCTGGGGAAGTTCTTTGACTTAGCTAAACAGGCCTACGGGAGGGGGGGGGGCAAGATTCCATGGGCCTGGCCTTGAAAGGGGGGGGGGCCTGACTGACCCAGTGGAATAGGTGGCCTGGGCCCCTCCACATTGGGCTCAGGCCTGTCCAACTGCGATACTTTGGCTTCTGGGAATACACAAGCCAAAAGTAGCTGTGGGGACTTCACTAAAAGCTTCTATTTTTGTAATCATGGGGGCTTTTTTTTTAATATATAAAGAATGCCTCCTCCATAACAACCTTTAAATGTAATGACCTGTTTAACCCCCACAGTTCAGGCCCTTATCGCATCAGCTGGGAGGCCTGTTGCAGCGAAAGCCCGGAGTCTCCATATGACCAGGAACAAGTCTTTTCAGCACGATTCTTCCATCCACAGACGAGCCTCAAAGCTCTGCTGCAAAAAGCCCCCTTTTTATTAAGCTACAACTTATCTAAGAATGTACATGAGGTTTCAGTCACACGCTCTCAGTTCAGGTAAACAAACCACTGGCCAGGTGGCTTATCTCCCAAGCCTCAAACATACCCCGCCTCCCTCCTGCACAAGCTGGATTCAGAGACATTCCAACCTGTTCTTTGAGATATACAAGGAAAGTCACTTTTGCTCAAAGACAGAAGACTTTAAAAAAATGTATTATCGGTCAAAGCAAGACTGAAAAGCAATCCTTAATATTTTCCATCACAACTTCTACAATAGTGTTTGTGCTGGGTTTTTTTTTCTCAACCTGGACGCTGTCAACGTTTTGCTGACATCCTATGTATTTGTTTTGCCAGTAAAAACCACAGGATAGCCCCTGAGGCAGCCCTTTTTGGACGAAACACGGACAGTGTCGGGCGATGCAAGGAGATTGCTCTTTGCACGAATAAAAGTCTCTCTCTCTCTCTCTCTCTCTCTCATAGATTATATATATATATATATATATATATATATATATATATATATATATATCACTGATCTGCTTTTATCATTTCCATGACATAGTATAGAGCAGGGAACCTCTGTCCTCGAGGGCTGCAATCAGTAGCGTTTTCAGGATTTACCCAATGAATATGCATGCGATCTAGGTGCAGGCACTAACTCTATTGTATGCAAATAGATCTCTTGTAGAATTTTTTTATAAACTGACCTGGTGAGGGCTGAGGCCAAAAGATCCTGCTCAGCACCCCCAATATTTGAGAAAATTCCTTGTATATGTCCAGGGAAGGATTATTTCCTTTGGGCTTAGCACCCTCAATAATTTTGAAAAGTTGGCTCCTGAGGCCGGACACTCCTGCTATAGAGCATGGCTTTTCCCTGACCCCTGATAACTGAGGATAACTTAAAGAGCGCATCACGTTCAAACTTTGTACCCTAGTCCATAAAATCATCCATGGTGACGCCCCAGCCTACATGTCAGACCTAATAGAACTACCACCCAGGAATGCCAAAAAATCTTCTCGCACATTCCTCAATCTTCATCCCCCCAACTGCAAAGGACTGAAATACAAATTAATGCACGCATCTACTTTTTCCTATATGAGCATGCAGCTCTGGAACGCGTTACCACGCAACCTGAAAACGGTCTATGAATTGACCAATTTCCGTAAACTATTGAAAACCTATCTCTTCGACAAGATATATCACAAAGATCAGCACGTGTAACTGTATAATCTTTAAAATATCCAGAAATATCTTATAATGTCTTTTGCTTTAACACTATCATGTATTTCACCACCATGTAACCCAAACCCCTCTGTAAAAGCAAATGTATATTCTCTTCTATTTCCAGTATCCATGATGAATTGTAAGCCACATTGAGCCTGCAAAGAGGTGGGATAATGTGGGATACAAATGCAATAAATACATTAAATTGATTGCTGATTTACCTGTGATTGGAAGCCTGTTACTGGAGCCTAAGGCTGTCTGTGTATATAACTGGGGTCCTTTTACTAAAGTGCGCTGAAAAGTGGCTTGCACTGGTGTAGACATGTGTATTGGACGTACGCAGGTTCATTTTTCAGCGTACCGCAAAAAAGGTGTGTGGGTTTTTTTTTTTTGCCTAAAATGGACGTGTGTCAAAATGAAAATTGGTGTGTGTCCATTTTGGGCCTGAGACCTTACTGCCACCCATTGACTTAGCAGTAAGGTCTTGCATGTTAACCGGGCAGTAATTGTCAGCACGTGCTGGAAATTTTCCGTTACAGATAGTGGGTGCATGTAAAAAATGAAATTACCGCCTGGATCACGTGGTAGCTGTGTGGTAGTTCCAAATTTGGCATGCATTGGGCACGCATAGGTGCCTATGTGGCTTAGTAAAAGGACCCCCTAAGATTGTAGTTAGAGGGTGAGTTTGGGGATCACTGTGGTTAAGGAAATGAGGCAAGTGAGACTTGGAGCAACCTCCTGAAAAAGGCTCAAGCTCTAGTTCTGGAATCAATTTTCTGAAGGAGTTTAAGCTTGCAGTAGAATTACGGAATATTCCAGAAGGAAATAAAAAAAAAAAACTGGCTTATTTTCTTCCCCCTTCTCCACCCCCCCATCTGTGTCTTGTTTTTTTTTACTCTGGGTAATGGAGGAGGCTTTGGAAAATGGGAAAGCAGGATATACGTGTATTAAATCAAAACCTCAGCATTAGCCTAGTATAAGTGTTCTAAATTTTGCTACTTTATTTTAAGGCCCTTTCTCAGCCGTTAAGGAAGGGATTGTGAGCTGAGCAGTTGGCATGGATGGGCACACTGGGTAGGCCATATGGTCTTTCTGCCGTCATGTTCTCTGTTTCTAAATGTGGCACTCTTCTTACTCAGTGTGCTTTTGCAGGGGAATGTTGGCAGCATTACGTGTGTGTGTGTGTGTGTGTTTGAACTAAGATTGTCTACTTCCGCATTCATCAAGACAACTTTTTTTGCTTTCTGTGAAGCATCCACTTGTTATGCTACTCTGTGACTGGGTTCTCTTACTAGGCTGGATTATGAGACGTCCCTTTTTGTAGACATAACTGCTCAATTGCTTCGGTGCGTACAGCTGATATACATGTCACACTCGCAAATTTCATCCATATTAGCTTACTTGAGGTATTATTATTGACTTCCAGTGAAACATGGGATCTACTTTTAAGGTCTTGACATAGGTACTCAAGGTCCTGATGTCTTATGCTCCTATAATCCCAAGACCACCTTCGCCTTCTAAGATGGTATCTGAAGGCCATATGTTGAGTTGATGCAGGTTACAAGTTCCTTTTGGAGGATATGAAGGGCTAATTTCTCATTTAGAACTAGTTTAAATGCGGCTCCTTTGGGCAGGCCTTTTAAGGCCTACACAAGCTCTTATACTTGACCATCCAGGCTGGATTTAATCTTTGAGGCTTGCTCCTTGGGCTTGGCATAAGCTAGTCCTCTTTACTAGACATTGCAGTTGATTTGTGTACTGCCTTTGTAAAAGTTTATATTTATGTATCATTGTATCCCAATATTTTGTGCTTGTGACTCCTCCCCCCCCCCCCAATGATAGCAGCCAAATGAAATGCTGTGATCCCTGGAGGTACAGAATAATGATGATGTACCTATGGAACCCCACCTAGGTCATGACCTCAAAAGCAGATTCTATGACCCCATTTGGGGTCCTGATCCACAGTTTGAGAAGCTCTATTCTCAGGTGATCAAATCTCCAACCCATGAAAAGGACCATATGCTAGAGTTGGTGTGCTGCAAAGGGGTTGACATCTTGGAACACAAGGCTGGTGACATAGAGATAACACCCCTATCATGGACTGATCATCATATTTTTATTTTTTATATTAAGGACTACATGGGCCCAATCAAAGTTTGGAAGGAAATCCGAGACATGAGAAATCTGACTGCTGAAAACTTCTTGGAGGCCTTGTCCCCTACCCCCATGTAGATGAAAAGAGGATGAGTGTCAGATCAGGTTGATATCTGGACTGCATGCTTAGCAATGGCAAACAAAATGGTCCCTCTAAAGAAGGTCCTATGCTCCACAAACGAACGTTCCCCATGGTTCTCCCCAGAACTACAGATCCTTAAGCGTCAAGGACGCCAACTTTGAAAGAAAATGGAGAAAACCTAATCTAGATGAAGACAGGCTCAACTGTATGAAACACATGACAATGTACCTCCAGGCCATAACAAAAGCAAAAAGAAAAAACAACGGAACAAGCAGCTATCTGAAATAGTAGACAGCCTACTGCAAACTGCACAAGAGAACCAGTGTACCGCCCGAGCGCAGCTTGATCATACACTCATGGGGTGAAGTTTTTCCCAGTAATTCTGTTTGTTTTCCCACAAAGACCATACATAACAAACATCCAAGCATAACTAAAATATAGAGAAATCAATCTAGCATGATAAAAAAAAAAAAAAACCTTCTACCCCCTCGTACTTGTCATGATAAAGCCTTACAAAGAATCTAAGGGGTCTTTTGCTAAGCAAACGACCAAGACGCCCTTTATATTCCTATGTGCTTCTCAGCGTTTTACTGCTAGCTGATTTCTACCATGAACTATAAATGCTACCATGGCTTGGTAAAAGACCCCCTTAATATAATTGCAAATGACCCCCCCAACTCTTGTCAATTTTATACTGAGTTCTCATTACAGTAAGGTCCCCCCCCCCCCCCCCACCCAACCCCTCAATAATTGGTACATAACTACAGATGCCAGGTATACATAGCTGGAGAGATGGAAAACATAGCTGGAGAGATGGAAATTTTCCACTTGGTGGCAAATATCGTGCCTGACTGTTTTTGAATATTATCGGTCAGACCCACATTTAGCAGAGATCCAGTTGAAAATCCACTTCCCTCCCCCTCCCCATGTAGAAATAAGTGCCTCTCTCCATCAGAGTGCAGTGGTGTTACTCAATCTAATTGGTATCGCATATAATCTCGTTAATGCTTTCTAAGATTGTTAGCTAGCTGAAACATCTCTTCTGACTGTAACCAGTTCTGCTTCTTATTCTCCCTGTATAAATTTCTCCCAGTTTCAGCTTTTGTAGGGGGGGGGGGGCAATGTTAGACATGTTCCAAGGCAGAAACCTGGGGGTGGATAGCCAAAACCTCTCTGTAGGCTACATCTTCTCCTGCTTTGAACAGACTTGGGGGAGGAGGTGGGAGCCCAGGGGCCTTGAGTAGGTGGTGTTTTTAAGTGTGCAAACACCGCCCCCCCCTCCCTTAGATGCCCTGTAAAACTACTTTGGGCTGTCTGATAATTTTTTTTTTAATTGCTAGTTTCTGGATGTCTTCCTGCTTTCTGTTTGTTGGAGCTTGTGAATTTTCAGTTCCTTTGGTTAATGCTGCATATTTCAGTTTTGTTCAGTATGTTTTTCATTACTCCCGATGCTCTTGATCCTTTGAAGTATTTGTCTTGCAGTAACACTTCTGCACATGGTATGTTTATATTTCCTTCCTTCGTTATATGTTTGCATCTCCTGGGGGAGGGAGGGAGGGAGAATCTTTCTCCTGGCCTTGGTGATCTTCTTGATTTGAGGGCCACAGCCCAATCGGGTTTTCAAGAATTCCAATATGAATATGCATGAGATCTATTTGCATACATTGTGGAAATCTTGAAAACCTGATTAGGTTGTGGCCCTCAGACCATGGTTGCCCACCATGGACCTAGTTCATGTAGTCCAGTGGAGGAGTATCCTACTGGTTCGAGGTTGTGGCCCTCAGAACACTGTTGCCCACCATGGCACCTAGTTCATCTAGTCAAGTGTAGGAGTATCCTAGTGGTTCGAGCACTGGCCTAACAACCAGGGGAGCTCGGTACAAATTCCTCTGCTTTTCTCTGAATCTTGGGCAAGTCACTTAATCCTCCATTGCCTCGGGTACAAACTTAGCCTGGGGACAGGGAAATACTTGTATGAAGTGTGGTCGCCTTATTGGTCAGACTAAATGGACCTTGTGGGTCTTTCGTTGCCGTCATATACTATGTTACCTAGCTAGTGTACCTGAATGTAACTCGCCTTAGTGACTAGTGAAAAAGGTGTGAGCTAAAGTCAAGCTAGTAGTAGGGCCAGCCCTGCATGTGAGTGCACGCCTGCTCACGAGTCTTGCACTACTCAGCCTTTCTTTTGCCTCACTTCCTAATGATTTCCTCCAGCAGTGGACTGGGCTGAGAGAGTGCTTTTAGCTTTGGACTGGTAGTGGGTCCATGGGGCCCACAAGCAATTGCTCTGGTTATCGTCCCCCATGCTCTGCTGACAACCAGTGGCATAGCTACATGGGGCCACGGGGGTCTGGGCCCCCTTAGATTTGGCCCTGGACCCCCTGCCGACAACCCTCTTGACCCTCCCCTGCCGCCTATCTTTGCTGGCTGGGGACCCCAACCCCCGCCAGCCAAGGTCCTCTTCTTCCAGTGCAGGGCTTCGTTCTGTTTCTGCAAGTCTGACGTCCTCACAGAAACAGAACGAAGCCTTGCGCTGGAAGAAGAGGACCTCGGCTGGTGGGGGTTGGGGTCCCTCGCCAGCAAAGGTAGCTGACGGCCGCGGCAGGGGGGTTCAAAGTTGGTGGCGGGGGGGGGGGGGGCTAAAATGTGCCCCCTCACCTTGGGCTCTGGACCCCCTCCCGCCAAAGTCTGGCTATGCCCCTGCTGACAACCATACAGAGAAATCTTGATCTCTCCATTTTTTTTAGCAATTGGTTCCCCTTTCCCAAACGTTTGTAGCGTAGTGATTGTCTAGTTTGTCTAACATTAAACAGGTTGTGCAGAAATGATATTTAAACTTTTTTCTCTAAATCAGAGATGCTAGGTACCCAATTCCAGGCTGGAGAGCTTTTGGCCAATCCTGGTTTTGAACATTCATTCCAAAGCAGTGGGATTTTGTAGTGCCTGATCTGCCTATCAAAATCAGTGCTGTAAATCCCATAATGCACCAGGTTGGGGCGGTCAGAGATCCAGGATTGTCCCAACATCTTCAGCCTGGAACTGGGTAACTTGGCATCTGCTAAATACAGCATGGTTCCTGTATACTGCTGCATTACAGCTGAAGGTTAAACATGACGAAAACGGTGAGACACAATTTATGCTGATGCCACCTAGTGGCTCATTGGGTAATGTCTTTGCCTTTTTCCCCCCTTCCTGTCCTATAGATTGGGGCTTTTCTGTTCATGCATTTACTGATTCCCTGCCTGCCATTATGGGCTGCTGTCCAATATGGTATAATTGTTAGTTTGAGAAGTGTTGACACTGGTTCTTGACTCTCTTGGTTGCTGTTCCTGCAGCTCCTGTGCTTGGAGGGGGGGGGGGGGGGATACTGGAGCAGGATGGCATGCTTGACCCCTTCTGTTGAGCTGTTTGTGCTGTCCTTGTGAAGCTGGCTGCTCAGCCACTTGCAAATCCACACAATTGCAGTCTAGTTCCTTCATTGTCCACTAGATATGAACATGGTGTAATGTGATCATACTCGATTGTGAATATCAAATTGCACATGTTCCTTAAATAACTTTTTTTTTGAGGGCTCGACACCTTTCCTGTAGTAGTTCAAAATGAGTTAACATTCACGTACACTAGGTATTTCCATGACCCTAGAGGGCTCACAATATAAGCTTGTACTTGAGGCAATGGAGGGTCAAGTGACTTGTGCAAGAAGTATCATGGGAATTCAAATCCTGATCTCTCTAGTTCACAGCCTGTTGCTCTAACCACTGGGCTACTCTTCCATGCTCTAAGTCACTTGGGTACATGCAAAAGGGACTTTTCAGAGCTTGCTATCAGAGGCTTGTGGTTATTTCTGCTGTAATTATCTGTTGGCCATAGAGGCAACGGTGAAAGCGTTAGCAGGCAAATGCAATGCTGAGACACAGAAATGGTTTCTGACTCTCAGATAACCTACCATCACATGTTGCCTCAGAAGTCCAGCTGATCCTAAGTCACAAACCATTTCGGTCCATCTGGTCACAATACCAGGACGCTTGAGAAAATTGCATCAGAAGTGAAGTCTGTATTCAACCCTGAAAGTTCTTCCAACTTAACTGTGCTGCAGCCTATTTCCTAGGCACTCCCTCACAAAATGATTTGGCCTACTGCTAGAGCCAACTGGATTTTATTTTCACTTGCTTATGTAGGTAGCACTGTCACAGTACTTATGCTACAGATTCAGTAGTTGTAAGTGGATTACTCTCCTGTAGCCATCACACTTTGCTGATTGATTATTTATTTTATTTATTTTGCTCACACCTTTTTCAGTAGTAGCTCAAGGTGAGTTACATTTAGGTACACTGAATATTTCTCTGTCACAATCTAAGTTTGTACCTGAGGCAATGGAGGGTTAAGTGACTTGCCCAAGATCACAAGGAGTAGTGGTGGGATTTGAACCAGCCACCTCCGGATTGCAAGACTGGTGCTCTAACCACTAGGCCACGTAGCTGTGCACAGGAACCATGCTGTATTACCACTAAAGGTTAAAGTAGACAAAGTAAGATATAACAATAAGCCACTAGGTGGCATCAGCATATGTAACACAAGTATGGAGGCTGGAAGGCTTCTCAACAGCCAGGTGTGTGTGTTTAGGATACTCAGAATAAAAATGCATGACAAATTGTGTGCACTAAAAACCATGCATGTCCATTGTTGGTATCCTGCAAACCTGGTCCCTGGAAATGTTTGGGAAGGCCTTGCTTATACTGGTCCAAAAGGGACTATACCTCATGGATATTTTTTTGAGGTGGGGGGGGGGGGGGGGGCATCTTTTCCTTTGCTCCTTTTTAGGCATCAGTTTCAGTCATAATCTCCCTGAGGAAAGTCTCATAGTGCCATAGAAATTCGGGAGCATTTTAATTTTAGCCCCAAATTTAATTCTCTCCTATTTAGTAGCATTAAATGAGAAAATGCTATTTCATATGTCACTTAAAACTCCCACTCCATTTTGTCCAGCTTTATTATAGCTGATATAAATAATAGGCCTACCCAATACCAGGCAGCTATGGCTACAAGTTTGTGACTGCGGTGCAAGTTGAATGCTTTATTCTGCTACACTTTCCGATCTGAGGAAGAAGGGCAACCTTCGAAAGCTAATCAAGAAATGTATTAAGTTATGTACAATAAAAAAGGTATCATCTTATTTTCTTTTCCATGTTTTGTTTGATTTCTATTGATAACCTTAAGAGTGGACTAACACGGCTACCACACTCCTCTACTTCTGCTACACTGAAACTTCTTTATTAGCTCTAAATCCATTCAACACCAGCAAGGATTTGCTCTGTTTGCTCTATTAAAACAAGTGGAATGGTATAGTGTAGATAAAGATTTTCTGTCCCTGAAGATGCAATATATGGTGTTGGGGTGGCATCTAGTGACAGTCAGCTGGTACTGCAGGTAAGAGCTATACAGCTCAATATTCATCCTTAGAAAATAGATCTGCCATGAACAAGTACTTGGACTATAGATCTTTAAGATGTACTTTTCGGTAGTTCTTCCCTTGCTTTTACACAGAGTTGCTGAATTCCCCCCTCCCTCTCCCAGTGTTGGTATACTTCAATGCTGCCTTCTGTCAGTATTTGAACACACTGCTCTGTCTTTATTATATTTGGTGTCCCTTTTTTTCTGTGGGAGAGGGACTGCAGGGTGTGAACATTAGTGGTTAGTATTACACAGGGTACTGATGAGCTTCTATATATCACTGGCAGTACCACTCCTCTAACTTGTGGGGGGGGGGGCACAGGCAAATGAGAGTGGTGATCATCTCTATGGTTTTCTCACTTTGGGGTCCTTTTACCAAGCCACTGTAAAAAGTGGCCTGTAGTAGTGTGGGTGCATATATTTGGCAACACACTGGGCCAACTTTTACCATGTCTGGGGACCCAGCTTCGGAGAAGATGGGAGTTGGATGTGGGATGTGATCTTACTTTCTGGGATATTGCAGCTCATCTTAAGGGCATTCCCCAATTAATTAGTGGGGCAGGATACCGAGAATGTGCATATAGAGTTGTTCAGAGCCTATTTTTCACAGGTCCAGCTATTTCGAGCAGGGGGGGGGAATTGAAACACCCACTTGCCTGAAATGTAAAGCTGCTGATAATTCTCTATACCATGGGCTCTGGGAATGTCCGGTTATAAGATGTTTTTGGAGGAGGGTGGCAGCTTTCCTCTCCCTTTTGATGTCAAGCCATGTTCAGGGGACATCTATTTAAGTGGTGCTTGATTGTCCGGGTTCATTTGGGGGGGGGGCTCAGAGCGGGAGAGGTGCTGCTATGCTGTAAGCTATGTTTGATTGCAAGAAAATGTATATTGCAAGAGTGGACTTCATCAGACACACCAGAATTTTGGCACTGGCGTAACCAAATACATCAAGTACTTACATGGGAAGCACAAGAGGTTAGAGGCTCATTTAAATGTAAAACCCGATTTTTGAAGCTCTGGAATCCTTATTTAGCCAAGCTATCACATCAGGGGAGAAACCTAATCCTTAATATATTATGAATATAGGGGGTAAATGTTCTGGTGTTTATGTAGAGAATTTACAGTGGGGGAAATAAGTATTTGATCCCTTGCTGATTTTGTAAGTTTGCCCACTGACAAAGACATGAGCAGCCCATAATTGAAGGGTAGGTTATTGGTAACAGTGAGAGATAGCACATCACAAATTAAATCCGGAAAATCACATTGTGGAAAGTATATGAATTTATTTGCATTCTGCAGAGGGAAATAAGTATTTGATCCCCCACCAACCAGTAAGAGATCTGGCCCCTACAGACCAGGTAGATGCTCCAAATCAACTCGTTACCTGCATGACAGACAGCTGTCGGCAATGGTCACCTGTATGAAAGACACCTGTCCACAGACTCAGTGAATCAGTCAGACTCTAACCTCTACAAAATGGCCAAGAGCAAGGAGCTGTCTAAGGATGTCAGGGACAAGATCATACACCTGCACAAGGCTGGAATGGGCTACAAAACCATCAGTAAGACGCTGGGCGAGAAGGAGACAACTGTTGGTGCCATAGTAAGAAAATGGAAGAAGTACAAAATGACTGTCAATCGACAAAGATCTGGGGCTCCACGCAAAATCTCACCTCGTGGGGTATCCTTGATCATGAGGAAGGTTAGAAATCAGCCTACAACTACAAGGGGGGAACTTGTCAATGATCTCAAGGCAGCTGGGACCACTGTCACCACGAAAACCATTGGTAACACATTACAACATAACGGATTGCAATCCTGCAGTGCCCGCAAGGTCCCCCTGCTCCGGAAGGCACATGTGACGGCCCGTCTGAAGTTTGCCAGTGAACACCTGGATGATGCCGAGAGTGATTGGGAGAAGGTGCTGTGGTCAGATGAGACAAAAATTGAGCTCTTTGGCATGAACTCAACTCGCCGTGTTTGGAGGAAGAGAAATGCTGCCTATGACCCAAAGAACACCGTCCCCACTGTCAAGCATGGAGGTGGAAATGTTATGTTTTGGGGGTGTTTCTCTGCTAAGGGCACAGGACTACTTCACCGCATCAATGGGAGAATGGATGGGGCCATGTACCGTACAATTCTGAGTGACAACCTCCTTCCCTCCGCCAGGGCCTTAAAAATGGGTCGTGGCTGGGTCTTCCAGCACGACAATGACCCCAAACATACAGCCAAGGCAACAAAGGAGTGGCTCAGGAAGAAGCACATTAGGGTCATGGAGTGGCCTAGCCAGTCACCAGACCTTAATCCCATTGAAAACTTATGGAGGGAGCTGAAGCTGCGAGTTGCCAAGCGACAGCCCAGAACTCTTAATGATTTAGAGATGATCTGCAAAGAGGAGTGGACCAAAATTCCTCCTGACATGTGTGCAAACCTCATCATCAACTACAGAAGACGTCTGACCGCTGTGCTTGCCAACAAGGGTTTTGCCACCAAGTATTAGGTCTTGTTTGCCAGAGGGATTAAATACTTATTTCCCTCTGCAGAATGCAAATAAATTCATATACTTTCCACAATGTGATTTTCCGGATTTAATTTGTGATGTGCTATCTCTCACTGTTACCAATAACCTACCCTTCAATTATGGGCTGCTCATGTCTTTGTCAGTGGGCAAACTTACAAAATCAGCAAGGGATCAAATACTTATTTCCCCCACTGTATATGAGGTAAAAGGGAGGGTGAGGGGAGGGGGGCATAGAGAGAGTTAAGAAGGTTAAAATATGAGAATGGATCTGAACGATGATTTGCTGTATAATTTGAAGGTATGATAATGAGGCATATTTTCAAAGCACTTAGCCTTCCAAAGGTCCATAGGTTTCTATGGACCTTTGGAAGGCTAAGTGCTTTGAAAATAATATGTACTTGCTGGAGACTGTAATTCTGAGAATTTTTGATCTCAATAATAATAAAAAAGTTGAAATATATCACATCTGGGGAAACAAGGGCTTTTTTTTTTTTTTTTTAAGGAACGGGGAAAGGGCATGTGGGTAAAACAAACCAGTGTGCGCCCAATACCGGCCTGCGCCGTTAACGCCACCCGCACACCAACTGCTATCACCAAAAACACCACACATGGTAGGAAATTTCCCGGGGGGGGGGGGGGGCCATGCTAGCCTGGCGGTAGTCTCATTTTGCCACACAGAGCTTAATGTGCCCTTGTAAAAGGGTCCCTTTTAATAGCTGTATTAAGTATTTGAGTTCATAGCTTTGAAGTACATCCCAAGCTCTCATTAGTCATACATTCTCGCCTTTATTCCATGTCATCCTCACCTTGATTAAATTTAATGATTTTCAGTAGTAGCTCAAGGTGAATTACCATTTGGGTATAATAGCTATTTTCCTGTACTCAAAGGGCTTAAAAATGTTTGTACCTGAGGCAATAGAAGGTTAAGGGGCCCTTTCAGTGCAAGCTAATGATTATTATTATTTTTTTTTTTACATTTTCCCACTTTTTTGCAGGCTCAACGTGGCTTACATATAACCGGTAACGGCGTTAGCCGATTCCACTCTGAACAAATACATAGTATGAATGAATACAAAGTGATATTGTGGTAGAATGAGGTACTTGTATGGTAGGTACAATTGGGGGAAACGGGGGAAGAAGAGTCAGGTAATATGCGTTACAGTCTTTGGTTACATTGTGTCTCAAGTGTCCAGGTATTTTTATGTTGGGTCGGTGGGGTATGCTCTTCTGCATAGACCTGTCTTTAGTGGTTTCTGAAAATGTAGGTGGTCGATCGTGGTTTTTACTGCTTTTGGTAATGTGTTCCATAGTTGTGCGGCTTAGGTAGGGAAAGCTGGATGCATAGGTGGATTTGTATTTTGAGTCCTTTGCTGCTTGGGTAGTGGAGATTTAGGTATGACCGTGCAGATTTTGTGGTGTTTCTGGTTGGCAGGGCGATTTAAGGTCCGTCATGTATCCCGGTGCCTCGCCGTAGATAATTTTATGGACAGTTGCGCAGATTTTGAAAGTGATATGTTCTTTGATTGGTAGCCAATGAAGTTTTTCTCAGAGTGGTTTGGCGCTGTCAAAAGGTGTTTTTTTCCAAATACAGGCCTGGCTGCTGTGCCAGAGCCGATGGTGGGAGGCGGGGATAGTGCTGGGCAGACTTGTACTGTCTGTGCCCTGAAAAAGACAGGTACAAATCAAGGTAAGGTATACACAAAAAAGTGGCACAGTGGGAGGCGGGGCTGGTGGTTGGGAGACGGGGATAGTGCTGGGCAGACTTATACTGTCTGTGCCAGAGCCGATGGTGGGAGGCGGGGATAGTGCTAGGCAGACTTGTACGGTCTGTGCCCTGAAAAAGACAGGTACAAATCAAGGTAAGGTATACGCAAAAAAGTGGCGCATTTCTTGGGCAGACTGGATGGACCATGCAGGTCTTTTTCTGCCATCAACTACTATGTTACTATGATGCAGGGCCGCCGAGAGGGGGGGGGGGACGGGGGACAAAAGTCTCCGGGCCCGGGCCTCCGGGGGGGGGGGGGGGGGGGGGCCCGCCGCCGCCGCAGTCCGGCCCGCCCGCCGTCGCTACAGCCAGAACTAACCTGAAGCGCCTTCATCTTCGCAGCAAGCAGCAGGACAGGCCACTCCTTCCTTCCATGTGCCGTCCTCGCCTGACGTAATGTCCGTGAGGGCGGGGCAGGGAAGGAAGGAGAGGTCTGCCCTGCTGCTTGCTTCGAAGAGAAGGCGCTTCAGGTTAGATCAGGGGGCCCGGCACTGGCAGCGGGTGGAGGGGGGGCCCGGCGACCTTGGGTGGGGGGGGCACGACGTGACCTCAGCGGGTGGAGGGGGCGCGACCTCAGCTGGGGGGGGGGGGGTGTGGCCGGGGGCGGCCTTGTCCCGGGCCTGGCAGCCCTGCTATGATGTTTAAGCTTAGCTTGATTTCGTTGGTGATTTCAGCCAGATCATGTTTGAAGGGGATGTATTAACGTGCTTTTAAGTGCCAAATGGCAACAGGAATGAAATACAATGTACAACATTTAGTGCGGCACCAAGCTTTTGTAAAAGGGTCCCTAAATGACCTGGGCCAAGGTCACAAAGAACATCAGTGTGGGTTGAACCTGGTTTCCCTAGTTCTCAGGCCACTGTTCTAACCACTAGGCTACTCCTCTTCCATGCACATACTTTAAATGCTCACGTTATCCATTTTTATAACATCTGAAAGAACAAGATGTGGATATAAAAAACAAAACACCCCTATGAAGAATGTCACAAAAAAAAGAGCAAAAGCTTAAGTTTTTAATTTGAGAATTTATTGAAAAAATGCAATACAAGAAATTAGATACTTCAATACATACATTTCTACTAAAATCTATCTAATGCCTTCTTGATTTAACTACAAAAAGTCCAAAATGGATCCAGGTCTTAGCTGTACCTTGATCCCCTAAAAATGTTTTGCATTCTTAAATTTTTTTTGTTTTATTATATCATTTTTGTAAAGAAAAAAAAAATGTAAACATCTATTCTATACAATTCACAACTTTATTTTTTAAAAATTACAATGCTCCTTCATATTTTAAAAACTAAAATTTGAAATTTTTGTATGTAGAAAATAAGTTACGGCTCAGATTCTCCACCCACTTTCTTAATTTAAATATAGCCTTATTTAAGGACAATCCTGGGGCTAAACCACTGCATGCAGTGTGTGGCAGCTTTCAGACTGCTGGAGGATGTTTATTTGAAAAGTGTGGGGTAGGGGCTCCACTGGCTCTTTACTACTACTTAACATTTCTAAAGCGCTACTAGGGTTACGCAGCGCTGTACAATTTAACAAAGAGAGACAGTCCCTGCTCAAAGAGCTTACAATCTAATAGATAAGAGTGAGACAAATATAGGACAATCAAGCCATTGTGACGTCACTGATGAGGTTGGCTCTTAGGCATTGGTGGAATGAGGCATTATGACATCACAATCTCAGCTCTGGTTAAATCACTGCTATATGTAATACTACTACTACTACTTAACATTTCTAAAGCGCTACTAGGGTTACGCAGCGCTGTACAATTTAACAAAGAAGGACAGTCCCTGCTCAAAGAGCTTACAATCTAAAGGACAAAAAGTGCAGACAATCAAATTGGGGCAGTCTAGATTTCCTGAATACAGGTATAATGGTTAGGTGCCGAAGGCGACATTGAAGATGTGCTTTGAGCAAAGATTTGAAGATGGGCAGGGAGGGGGCTTGGCCTTATGGGCTCAGGGAGTTTATTCCAAGCATAGGGTGAGGCGAGGCAGAAAGGGCAGAGCCTGGAGTTGGCAGTGGTAGAGAAGGGTACTGAGAGGAGGGATTTGTCCTGTGAGCGGAGGTTACGGGTAGGAGCGTAAGGGGAGATGAGGGTAGAGAGGTATTGAGGGACTGCAGATCGAGTGCATTTGTAGGTTAGTAAGAGAAGCTTGAACTGTATGTGGTATCTGATCGGAAGCCAGTGAAGTTACCTGAGGAGAGGGGTGATATGAGTATATCGGTTCAGGTGGAATATCAGACGTGCAGCAGAGTTCTGAACGGATTGAAGGGGGGGGGGGGGGGGGGGGGGGGGGGGATAGATGGCTAAGTGGGAGGCCAGTGAGGAGTAGGTTGCAGTAGTCAAGGCGAGAGGTGATGAGAGTACGGGTGGTGTGCTCAGAGGAAGGAGCGAATTTTGTTGATGTTATAGAGAAAGAAGCGACAGGTCTTAGCTGTCTGCTGGATATGCGCAGTGAAGGAGAGGGAGGAGTTGAAGATGACTCCGAGGTTGTGGGCTGATGAGACGGGGAGGATGAGGGTGTTGTCAACTGAAATAGAGAGTGGAGGGACTCTTTAGGGAAAAAATAGGGCTTGGTGGAATACCCCCAAAGTATTAGAAAATGGGGATTTAAAAAAAAAAAAAAAGTTCTGACAGAACTGCTCTCAGAAGAATCGCATCTGGTCAGACCGCACAGAAAACGAAGCGGTGTCGCATGTTTGTGTATACATATGTATATATAAGTGTCAGACAGCATTAAACATGACATAACATTAAATTTAGTAAACACATTTCTTGATGGGATTATAGTGGTGTCACTTCCTTAAACAAAAAACAGCACCCCCCCCCCCCCCGCTACCTTCTAAGAACATAACTTTAAACTAAAATTACATACACCGCATGCAATGTTCAATCAGCCCCTGAGAGTAATCTGGTGTTTTCAGGAGCTTAATTGAGTAGGAAATGCATCCAGAGCTATTTAACTTAAGCAACACTTGTACACTGCATTAACATGGCACAAAGAAAAACAAAAAACAAATTTATTCAAGTATTTTAAATAGATGGTGTGGAATGGGTAAATAGAGCACAGTGGTTTTACCTTTTCAAATCGTACTAAGAGGAAGGGACATTACTATGGAACACATCAATAGCATGTTTTAAAAACACACTTTTTTTTCATTCAACATACAATTACACCTGCATTTGTTGCTAGAGGTTGTTTTAACACAGGTTTGAACAAGTTCCTGGAGAAAAAGTCCATAATCCATGAGCCATGTAGTCTTAGGAAAGACACTGCTAACTTCTAGGTATGATTGATAAAGTACATCTACTCCTTAAGCACCTGTGACTTGGTCTGGTCACTGTTGGAGACAGGATGCTGGGATTGATGGACCTTTGGTAAGACCCAATATGGCACTTCTTATGGAATATAGATATTGAAATAGCATTGTTTCAAAGGACAAACTGTATTCCAACTGAGAACTAGGACACCAAGAGGCTCATTTTCAAAGCACTTAGCCTCCCAAAGTTCCATAGAAACCTATGGAACTTAGCCTCCCAAAGTGCTTTGAAAATATGCCTCCAAGTAGCCAACCCAGTTCAAACTAGAGTAGCAAAGCAAAAACACAAGAATTGCACTAATAAAAGTGTGAGACGGTGGCGTACCAAGGTGGGGGCGGTCTGCCCCTGGTGTGGGGCGCAGGGAGCAGCTGCCTACTCCGCTGGTTTCCTGCTCTCTCTGCAGTTACTTCCTGTTCCGGGGCAGAGGGAGTAGGGAACCAGCAGAGCTGACGGCTGCTCCCAGCACCCAAGAATGCACCTGGGGAATGGGGGCTTGGAGGTGATGCCCTGGGGGGAGGGGGGGGGGACGGATGATGCTGATACTGCACCGGGGGGGGGGGGGGGGGGATACGCCCCGGGTGGTAGTTGACCAAGGAACACCACTGGTGTGACAGCCAAGTGCTTATAGGAGGGGGGAGAGGAAGATCTTCGAGTACCAAGAAATGTAGAAGAGAGAGGGGACGTATTTTTGGACTTTACTGGGAGCCACAAGCTTGCTGAAAAGGAATTTTCATGCATACCTTTAAGAGGTTGCCTATACATGTTGCATCTTATGAATGCTCAGAAGGAAGCTGTCTTTGGTATATAGTAAGTGTTATGGTGCATGTGGGCAGTAAAGGTTGAGAGAGTAAGATCATAAACCACAGCCCATGGTTTAGAAGTGCGGTTCACTGCGGTCATGGAATGTGCAAAACTTAACCCCCAAAATGAAGGGGTGCTCTATGAAACGCAAACCAAATGAATGCTGTGCGGATGACAAGAGAAAGGACAGGAGAACTTGATTCTTGAAAACTGTTCTTCACTGTAGATTAAAGCACACGGGTTCAATCGTAGGACTTGACAGGGGCTTTTTTTTTTTTTTTTTTTTTTTTTTAAGTACTACTGCTTCTGGCAGGAGCCCAAAACTAATAGGATATGATCACATGGATAAAAAGGCTCATTTGTGTTAGTTTTTCTATATACGTTTTGCAGACGCTGATCGTTGCAGAATCAGTCACATTAGTAACTTTAAAGATTTATTTTTGTTACATTTGTACCCCGCGCTTTCCCACTCATGGCAGGCTCAATGCGGCTTACATGGGCCAATGGAGGGTTAAGTGACTTGCCCAGAGTCACAAGGAGCTGCCTGTGCCTGAAGTGGGAATCAAACTCAGTTCCTCAGGCCCAAAGTCCACCACCCTAACCACTAGGCCACTCCTCCACTGTTGCTACTATTTGAGATTCTACATGGAATGTTGCTATTCCAACATTCCATGTAGAAGTCGGCCCTTGCAGATCCAATGTGGTCGCGCAGGCTTCTGTGAGTCTGACGTCCTGCACGTACGTGCACAGAAACAGAAGCCTGCACAGCCTTCTACATGGAATGTTGCTAGTGGAATAGCTATTGGATCAGTTATTGCTGTAAGAATAATGAATGGATCTGCTGTTTGGGATCCTTTTGATTACTTTGGGGGGGGGGGGGGGGGGGGGAACCTGTCCAGCTTAAGGTCTTTATAATAGAGATATTTGTACCCTGCGCTTTCCCACTCATGGCAGGCTCAATGCGGCTTACATGGGGCAATGGAGGGTTAAGTGACTTGCCCAGAGTCACAAGGAGCTGCCTGTGCCTGAAGTGGGAATCAAACTCGGTTCCTCAGGACCAAAGTCCACCACCCTAACCACTAGGCCACTCCTCTACTCCTTCAACACCTGACCTTAGGAGTTGGCATAAGTCAAGAAATAGGTAGATGTGGTTCCTCTCCATAAAATTGGAAGGAGAAAACCGAGAACTACAGGCAGGTTAGTCTGACCTCAGTGGAAAGTAAATTAGATGTGCATGGAACTTGATTTGTATACACTGCCTCCATTTATATGCAAACCTTTCATGCATATTCATTGTGGACATCCTGAAAACCTGACTGGCAAGGGGGCACTCCAGGACCGGACTGAGGAAACACTGCTGTATAGGAGACATGGAACCAAACAAGCTTGGCCATGACTTGATGGAAAGCAATGCCGGTGCTGGGCAGACTTCAACGGTCTGTGCCCCAATCATGGCTAGCCGCATTCAGCTTCAGTAGCTGGAGAACAAGGCCAGGGCCGGGCAGACTTCTATCGTCTGTGGCCTGAAAACGGCAAGGACAAATCGAGATCAAGTAGTATCACTTCATACTTAATGAGTTTTATCTTGTTGGACAGACTGGATGGACCATACAGGTCTTTATCTGCCGCCATCTATGATGTACTAGTAAAAAAAAGCCCCGTTTCTGATGCAAATGAAACGGGGGCTAGCAAGGTTTTCTTCTGTGTGCATGTGGGAGTGTGTGTGTCCCTGCCCTCTCTCCCCTCCCCCCTCTGAGTCCTTCATTGTTACAGAGAGAGCGATTTGATTTCGCGCTTTGCTGGTTTCCTTCACGGTTTGTGTTAGAGAGCGAGAGCGGGGCAGACACTCATGGGGAAACCGGATATCTCTCCCCCTTCACACTTCCGGCTGGAGGCTTCATTTAGAACGTTGGTGGTGCCTTTTATATATAGAGATAAGCTCCTGGGCTGCAGATTCCCAGATTAAGTTACAGGCATAGAACCTATTCTGAAGCATAAAAGTACTGCCATATGGATGGACGTGTTGTAATGGAACTGAGCCAACATGGATTTCGCAAAGGGAAGACCTTTTATTTTGAAGGTGTTATGCGTATTAGCATGCAGCAGCTGATTGATTACTTTTCAGAAGCCAATGGGAAATTTAAAAAGACAGGAGCTTAGAACTGTGTTAATCTGAATTGTGAACTAACTAATAGATAACAGAATACACGTAATATAGTTGGGTCAATACAGGGCCGCCGAGAGGGGGGGGGGGGGGGAGACAGGGGAGGCAAAATTCCCCGGGGCCGGCACTCCAAGGAGGGCCTGGCGCCGGGGTCTCCCGCCCTCTCCTGCTCCCAGGCCGCCGGCGCTGCAGTTCCCAGTCTCCACCTGCCTAATCCTCAGCTCCATTCTGTCTGCCACCCGGTCCCCTACATTAAAAAAAAAAAAAAAATCTCGAAATCTGCAGCGCAGCACCTTCTGTGTGAAAGCAGTAGATCGCCTCGGGCAGGCCTTCCCTGTGTCCCGCCCTCACGGAAAAAGGAAGTTACATCAGAGGAAGGCGGGACCCAGTGTATTCAACATGCTTTCTTTTCATTCACCATATAATTAAGCAGTAGAATTGGTTTTCCCATGGACAAGTAGAATTGAGTCCAGTCCACAATCACCACTTGCCAGTACTAATAGCTGGTTTTATTTTTTATATACCATGATGAAGTCTTTAGGAAAGGCTCCCAGATCAGTTATTGCTGTAAGAATAATGAATGGATCTGCTGTTTGGGATCCTTTTGATTACTTTGGGGGGGGGGGGGGAGGGAACCTGTCCAGCTTAAGGTCTTTATAATAGAGGTATGACGTTTCAGCATGATATCTACTGGAAAGATCCTCTATATGTCAAAAAAAACATAATTAACAACATTAAGATACGCTCACCCAGTTCAACACCAAGATACATGATACTTTAAGACGAGGCTGCATTTCGGAGACTGCACAGGATATTAAAATAGAGGAAGCATGAAGGTACTGTCTGTTACGTTGCACAGCCTGTGCAGGTTCTCTTTACAGTGGCCTGTGAAGAACGACAATGTGATTTGGAAAATGGTAGAGGAGAATAAAGTTACAAAAAGGGAAATGGAACGGTTATAGCATCTTTCAAAGCTGTGTTGATATACTTATTGTCAGTCATGAATGCTGCCTGCTGTCCTTTGTTGAAATGTTGGCGAATGGAGGAAATTGGAGCAGTGTCACAGTTCCTCTACAAAATGTTTACAAATTTGGCAGTATAAAAAAAGGTAACTTATAAAGGTGCCCCCCCTCAAAAAAAAAGAAAAAGGAAAAAAAATGCAACGTGCATGATTGCTAGGAACTCGGTTGACTTCTTTCTCTGTTGTTGGTTTTTTTTTTTGATTTTTTTTTGAGGCCTCCAAGCCCAGGGCAACCTTTTCTGTATATTCCACTTTTTTGGTGAAACATTTTCCAGGCACTGACCTAATCTGTCATCAGCAAAGAATAAGGGCAATAAAAAAACAGCTGGTTTTTAATGATGTCCTTTTCCTTCAAGCGCTTTACTTTAGCGAAGATTTTCTGAATTGATTAATGCCGAGCTAGTAAAAAAGACCCACTTTTGTATCTAATACACAAAAAAGGGATCTTAAAAGCTACACTCAGAAAGCAACCTGAGATCTCCTCGTATGAAGCCAAATATTAGCCCCAGGTTGTGGTCATGAGTAAGTAACAAAAAAACAAACAAAGTACTGTATGGCATTATGCATCTAAAAAAAACAAAACAAAAAAAAATCCCACATTGATATTTAAAATAGTCCAACGTATGTGAGGGACAATTTAATGCTTCAAAACATAACTCTTAAAAATAAATGGAAAATTTTGTTTTTACAGAAGATCCTTGTAGTCAACATTTTGTATTCCAAAGATCCCTTTCGTTTGCTGGTGGTTTTCTTTTAATAGGAAAAAAAAAAAAGTTCCTAGAACAGAACAAAATAAATTGAGTTACTAACTACAAATGGGTTAGGCAAGATTGACAAACCTACTCTATATTCCATCACATGCAAGTTCTGAGTAGTTCACTTTAATCTTAAAACTTGTAAACAGCCTTCTGAATAGGGGAAGCTGGCTAATGCAGCAGCATAACCACGGGGTCCCCCCCCCCGTTTTCATGGCTGGCAAGGATGCCAAACCTCATCAGCCGAAGACGTCTCCTGCACGAGTCCCGGCTATGCTGAAACGAGCAGCACTTAATTCAGCAGGCGTGCTTTGGCCGCTCTTGCTGTAGGCTCTCCGCCCATGCTCAGTGCGGTCTGAGCATGCGCAGGACAGCCAAGCGCACCTGCTGAATTAAGTGCCGCTCGTTAGCACAGCCGGAATTTGTGCAGTAGATGTCTTTGGCTGGTGGGGGAGGGCTTGGCATCCCCACCAGCAAAGGTAATAGATCATTGTGGAAGCAGTGTGGAGAGAGAATACCGGGGCCCCTCAGTCTGCCTTTGGGAGCTCCCAAAAATGGGCTTCTGGCTTAATGCATCCCAAAACATTGTAATAGGAATTTTAAACTAGGAAGGTTGAGTAAGCTTGGCTATTCTGAAATCTTATTTGTGATCTGAAGTCAAATGACTATATAAAGCCACACCACAAGCTTCAAGGTTAACTAAAGACTGAATACCTTGGGGTGGGGGAGGGGAAGAAGCTATAGGGACCAGGAGCAAACGAACCTTTTCCGGAGATGGGAAGGCGGTAGAACGAGAGGGCATCAAATGAGATTGAAGGGGGGCAGACTCAAGAAGAATGTCAGGAAGTATTTTTTCACGGAGAGGGTGGTGGATGCTTGGAATGCCCTCCCGCGGGAGGTGGTGGAGATGAAAACGGTAACGGAATTCAAACATGCGTGGGATAAACATAAAGGGATCCTCAGGAGCTTAGCTTAGATTGGGTGGCAGAGCTGGTGGTTGGGAGGCGGGGCTAGTGTGGGCAGACATATACGGTCTGTGCTGGGGCTGGTGGTTGGGAGGCGGGACTAGTGCTGGGCAGACTTATACGGTCTGTGCCAGAGCTGGTGGTTGGGAGACGGGGATAGGGCTGGCCAGACTTATACGGTCTGTACACTGAAGAGGAAAGTACAAATAAAAAAAAGTAGCACATATGAATTTATCTTCTTGGGCAGACTGGATGGACCGTGCAGGTCTTTTTCTGCCGTCATCTACTATGTTACTATGTATATGATTATGTGATGCTGTTTCTGGTCCAAAAGTGCCTTAAAGAGATGGGGTAAAAGGATACTGGAAGAAGGGACATGGGGTTAAGAAGAAATAAAAGGGGCAGATATGTGGGAAGATAGTACGGGACTGGCTGGAAAGTGAGCAACATTTTTCTACAGGCCACGTTGAAAACTAATTTGCTTTCTAAGAAAAAACGTTTATGCTTTAAGAGCAATGTTATTCAATCTTCATCAGTTAGTGCCATTTTGGTGACCCCCCCCCCACCATCTCAAAAGCAGCAGTGTCAGGTCTTTGGTCTTTCATCTTTCAAGGACAACAATCATCCAGTATGTGAGATACTCGTTACAAAACTAAAGTCTGTCCAGCAGCAGGAACAGTAGTGCTACTCATCCATGTACTCTCTCCACTGCTCCCCCCACCCCCCCAAGTAGCTTAAACCATTGCTTCTCAACTCTCTCTCTCTGAGACATGCTTAATCAGTCAGGATTTCGGGATCACAGCAAGAAATATATGCACAAAGAAATCTACCTATAGCCAAGGGTGGGCCCGGGTAGGCTCAGGCCCACCCAGTAGCAACACACCTACAGTACGATGTGGCTGGCAGGGATCCCCAAGCCCCACCAGCCAAAAACTCTCAACAATTATCCCTCCTGTATACCTTGTAAATAGCAGATCTTCACCTGCAGCGACTGATACATACTGTTTGCACCGTCCCCACAGCCTTCCCTCTGACGTATTCCCGCCTATGCGGAAACAGGAAGTTGCATCAGAGAGAAGGCTGTGGGGCCAACATGAGCAGTGTGTATTAGTTGCTGCCGGTGAAAATCTGCTACTTAAGGTATGTGGGGGAGGGAGGATGTTTGAGAGACCAAATCACTTGTGGGACAGGGCAGAGTTCTTCTGCCCACTCATGTTGGGCCCAGGCCCACCCAAAATTGGGTGTCTGGCTACGCCCCCGCGATATACTTGCAGCCCACTGGAGGCAAATTCTCATGCATATAGTAATCCTGAAAACCTGCCTGCCTAGGTGTGTCGCCAGGAGAGGGTTCGGAAACGCTGCATTAGAGAACCAGTCACGGTTTTGGACTGGTTGGTTCCTACTTTTAACTATAAGACTTACTTTCACCAAACAGGCAAAAGGACAAGGACTAGCATGCAGGTCAATTCTACTCTAACTTTTTTTTTTTTACAGCTATGTAGCAGGGAGGATGTCTTTCTTCAAAGGGTAAAGGAATTTTGGATTTAGCTCATGCATTTCTCAGCAGTTCAAGATGAGTTATATTTAGGTACAGTAGATATTTCTCTGTTGCTGGAGAGCTCACAGTCTGTTTGTACCTGAGACAATACAGGGTTAAAAGTGACTTCGCCAAGATTACAACCACCACTGGTGGGAGTTTGAGCCCTGGCTACCCCGATTCATTGTCCTTTTAACAATTTAGGTCAAGAAAAACTGCTCTTTTCACTGGGGGCAATCATGGCAAGCTACTGTCAAAGTCTACAAAATTTCATTAACTTTTCCTATCAATGAACCTTTCTTTTAATGATACTTTTTTGGAAACATGGACCCATGAAGGTCCGTGTTTGTTTTCTCTCTTATAAGAGCACAACGAGGTTTTGTAATCTTTTTTTTTTTACTTTTTATTTATGCATTTTCCATAACCTTGTACAACCAGGATAAGATCACAATTCCAACACATGGTAGGCTAGTTATATAGGTAATACATATGGTTAGAAAGGACCAGTGTCTGCTATTAAAGCTTCCCCACCTACCCCCACCCCTAAACAGTTCGTATGGTTTTATAAGTTCACAGATGATGTAGACCAAGTATCATAAAGGTCCCATATTTTCTCATGTTGAGCTAAACGCCCTTTATTCAATGCTGTAAGCTTGGACATTAGCTTAATGTAGTCCAGTTGTTCCAATACTACTGCAATGAGGCTTTTGTAATCTTGACACTTACTCTACTGAACATTTGCTAGGTGGAATAGAGTTGGGTGAAGGCAACTCATTTTGGTCTCAAATCTCTGCACTGGCAGCTGGACACACAGTCATAGGAGCCAACTTTTCAAAATTATTGGGGGTGCTAAGCCCAATGGAAATAATCCCTCCCTGGACACATACAAGGAATTTTTCCAATATTGGGGGTGCTCAAGCACCCACAGAGTCGGCTCCCATGCACACAGTTGAGGTTAACGTTATGCTTACAGCCAGTTTCCTCTGATGTCCTGCACAAGATACTGTGCCCAAGCAACAGTATGGTTACACAGAAGGGGGTTAAATATCAACTTGACACTAGCTCAAGGGGCAGAACATCTCTCAGATCAGAAAAGAAACCGTCCAAGTCTGATCTATCAACCAATTAATGGAACAGCAGCTTTGTTGCTGCTCAGACAAAAGACCGCAATGTTTCAGGACTGACATATATTGGAACCCTTGCTATGCAAAAAGATCTGTAAAATACTCAAAAGAACTTTCAAAACAGCTTTTATTGTGAAGCTGAACAACCAGCGGACTAGTGTCCCAAACAGGTGTTACTAGTGCCTCAGCAATGGGACCAAATAGGGCTGGTCTTAGCAATTGCGGGGCCCTGTACAGACCAGTTCAGTGGGTCCCACTGCCTGTGCCCACCCCCCCTGCACCTACCACCATAAGCCATAATTTATCAGTTTAAAAGGAGGTTTAGAGCTCTCGGAACCTCACCTCACCCCGTACCTTGATATGTATCCACCACGTTTCAGGAAAGAGTGTCAAACAGAGGCAGCAATTTTCATATCCTGTCATCTGCCGAGTCCGGAGCCTCCTCGCTGCTGCATCCTGCCCTTGCGGAAGCAGGAAGTGACATCAAAAGGGGGGGGGGGATGCAGCAGCGAGGAGGCTCCGGACTCGGCAGATGACAGGATATGAAAATCGCTGCCGCTCCCTGATGGTCTCTACTGAACTGTGGATGCACATTAAGGTACGGAGCAGGGAGGTGTTCCGAGGCGGGGCCCCTAGGAGCGCGAGGCCCTGTGCGACCGCACCTGGGACCAAACTGAGCAGGTAAGGCAGATCCTTACCTCTTGGTAAGCACATTTTGTAAAACAGTTCTAGGTAGTGCTGGCTTGCCTGTAGGTATCGTGTTAATATACCGGAGTTGAAAAAAAACTTGTAACCTAGTGCTGATCTTACTATCAAAGCTAACCATTGCTTCAACTGAAGCCTTGGAGTTGATACACAAGGGGAAAAGCTCGGTACTTGGCTCGGAACAAGAATGCCACTCGATTACCTCGCAATGCTACTCTTCAGCAATCTCTGTCTCCTGGTGCACCACCACCTTCGTTACCGACATGTCTGGATGCTGCTCCTTTGCTTCTTTAATTGCCTGGACTAGAACCTGAGACAAAATCAACAACTGAGAACCAGCACACAAGGGGAAAAATGGTTCTAAGTTGAGTTACCATGGTACTTGCCGTCTTTCATCCCCCCCCCCCCAAAGTTGTTTATATAATATATATAATTTTTTCCCCACAAAAGCAGTGTATTTCTGCATAACTCACTCCACAGGAATGCTCTGCATGTTTATTGAAGATTAGATTCTGCTCAGAATTTACAAGTACATTCTGGTTATGTCTTGCTGGGGACTATATCATTCCCAGACCTACTTCCCAAACCATTTGGATTCCAATTTTGTTTTGTAGCTGGTGGATGGTTAGCTGGTTTCCCATGCTCCCAAAAACCTTACTACAGTTTATTATAACACTTTACTGCTGCAGAATGCACTTTGATTTATTTACTTTCAGTACAGAAGGCTAACTTTACAGCAGTATTTTACAAATTACTTGGTCTATCCTCTTCATATGCTAAAAAATGGTTTTGTTACTAAAGGAGCATCGCAGTGACGACTATTTTGATTTTCTAGTTACCAATACTGCAAGAGACTAAGCCTCCTAGGTAGGATGACCATATAAGCTTCACCTGCAGCAGAACAAGCTGAGTAAATCCTTATTCTACCCCAGTGACTGCAGGGAACTATTGTTTTAAATTCCTTAAAGCAAGCAGGACTACGTCTCCCTATATGCACTGGGGTAAAACCAGGCCTGTCTCGTCTTATCCATATCGTTAATCTTTTGGTGAACTCGGTAAGAAATATAACTACAAACACATTCTCATTTATAACATCATATAAACACACATGTAAAAGAAAAGAGGAAACTGTACAGTGATTAACTCCTAAATGAAATCCAGGCAAAACAAAAACAAAAACCCAATAAAATTACAAAAGCCCTCCAAACCCTCTCTTGCCTGATCGTGGTCAAGGTCAGAATCTCCACTGATAACTATTCTTTTTTCAATCCGTGTTTCTGAAATACCACCTTTCACAGTCTGCAACGAAAAACACAAAGCTCGTATAAGCTTTAGCAAAATGGTGCTTTGTTATTAAGGACCTGATTTGCTAAGCTTTTTGTTTGCCTATAAACAAATATTCATCTATTTTATTTTTAATTATATATAGATATATATGAGAGAGAGAGAGAGAGAGAGAGATTTACTAAGGCTTTTCTCCTTTTTGGCACGGACTTAAAAAACAAAAGAGCAAATCCAGCATTTAAAAAGTTATTTTCTCATGGGTATTTATCATGTTTTATTGCCGTTTTTTGATCATGCTTGGCTCTATCTCTGATACGTTATGAGATCACTGAATAAGAGATAGCAATTTAATTCAAAAGCCAATAGTGATCTCTTAGCAGCCTCCGAGCGTGCTTCAAGGGTGCATGCTTCCTGTTCCAATAAGCAGTTTTAGTTTCTTGGATTTCAACCTTTCCCTATCAATTACAGTACTGAAACAATTAGTGAATCTACTTTTAAATACATCCCCCCAGCTCTCTGAAGCGTGGTTTTTGGTTAGGGGTAAGACTACCACTTCTAGTCTCTCCATTAGATCATATCTGAATTTAGTTCTGGGGCCCTATTTATAAAGAATTATAACATCCTTCTAAATTGTACCAAGGTGGTCCATTTGAAAAGGGGTCAAGAGGACCTATGAATTGACTGACTGTTCAAGATGGAAAAAAAATGAGCAGAGAGGATTTTAGTTACATGGTACAAATACAGCAGTGGGTCTTTCTAATCCAGGAGAAATGAACAAACTATGGAGCCATCATCTGCAGAGAAGAAAGATCAGCAGCTTCGGAGAAAAGTATTCTTTGCTCACAGTAGTTATGGATCGTTCCGCCAATGACTAGACCATGAACAAAAGTTAACGAAAGCAAACTGAACAAGTTCCTGAGGATAGAAGGTTGATGCAGATCAGTTCTGAGGGACTTCAGCATGTCCATCTTTTACACTCTGGTATGGCTGTACAGTGGTGGTGAGGGGGGGGGGGGGCAGGGGTGTGCTGGTAAATTTTTAACAACAGGCTCTTTCTCCGGACGTAGCCAGCTCTGCAGTTGGAAGGGCCAGGGGTGGCCGGGGGAGCAACACTTGCCTCTCTCTCCTCCCTCCCTTCGTGCGGGCACGCTAGGCATACCTTTGCTGGCAGCCAATAACTGGACATCCACCACTCCCAACCTCTTGCTCTGAGCAGCATGCTGAAACTTCTCACACATGCTGGAGAAGTCCCATCCCTGCTGCTCAGAGCTGGAAACAAGGAGCGGGGAGCAGCAGCAGTCTATTTACTTGGCTGGCAGGGCTCAGCATCTCCATCAGCAAAGTAAAAGAGAATTCAGCAGAGCGCCCAAGCCCACATTTTGGGAGCCAGTTGTTAAAGTAGCCTTGGAGGGCCCTACTTTAACAACCGGCTCCCAAAATTCTTAAAAACTTAACAACCGGCTCTTGCGAACCTGTGAGAGCCTGCTCCAGCACACCACTGGGGGGGGGGGGGGGGGGGGGGGGGTCCTTGGTTGGAATACCATGTAGAAATTAAGAAACAGGATGGCATGGTACCATGCTCTCCTTCACCAGATTATCATTGAAGACGGACTCCCTGAAGCTGATGGGATATGAAATTTGTGCTAAAAGCAGCAGAGAGACGTTAGCGTATTTTGCCCCACTCCGGGAAATGAGGGGCTGCAGTATCCTCAAGGTAAGTTACTTCCAAACCTATGAGGTCGAAACTTATAGCAACTGCACAATAGGCTGTATGGAATTGGAGCACTAGCATTTAAAAAAAAATCAATGTTGATCTGCAATTATAGATGAGTAGATGTACAGTTTTTATTAAACACAGCTCTCAAACAGGGAGACAAGCAGGAAGGTGTGAAGGACAGAGACTATGTATACAGATGTATACAAAGTAAAAGCTTGCCTTTTTAAGCAGACCACATTTTGCACTAGGATTCCATGATTTACATACCCTATGCTGTTGCTATTTTTTTTTTAAGGCTCTGGGATGTTGTTGTGTTTAGAGTTGTGACTTTTACAATACTTGGATACAACAGAGTCATAAATATGATATGTCTGCCAACTACCAACAGTTAGTTCAAAGCAAATCACAAGTCATTAGGAAAATCGGTAAACCTCAGTAAAAAGATGAGGTTTTTTTAAAGTTTTTGCGAAAAGAGAAATATGTGGGTGTAGTTTTAACGCTAGGGGTAAGGAGTTCCAAAATCTGGACAGCTTGAAAAGTGTAAAGGCTTTTTGTATTTAATTCATAGAAGGAAACTAGAGAAGACATGAGTTTCCAGGTCTAGAAGTAAATGGAGACAGATGGAAAGTTTAGTTTTATAGAAGCTTCATAGTGTAAAAAAAATGTTTTGGCCTGCATTATAACATTTTAATGCAGGCCAAAACATTTTTTTTGTAGGTATTTGATTGGACTACCTTATCCTCTCTTTAAACTTACCGTCTGGTGCCTCCCTTTTTCCTGCTTTTCATTCTCTACATCTAGCTAGCTTTGTACCAGCAGCAGACAGTCAACACTTCTGCAGCCCAGCACAGACCGGATTTGGGGGAATCTGTTATTTGCTTTAACATTCTGCAGTGAATCATTTAAGGAGAAGATGAATAACCTAGGGGTATGTTTACTAAGCTGCGTTAGCATTTGCAATGTGTGTAAATGGTGGATACACGTTACTGTTTCTGTAAGTCTGACGTCCTCGGACTCACAGAGGCAGAAGCCTGCGCGGCCACATTGGTGATCTGCAAGGGCCGACTTCTACATGGAATGTTGCTAGTGGAATAGCAACATTCCATGTAGAATCTCAAATAGTAGCAACAGTGGAGGAGTGGCCTAGTGGTTAGGGTGGTGGACTTTGGTCCTGAGGAACTGAGTTCAATTCCCACTTCAGGCACAGGCAGCTCCTTGTGACTCTGGGCAAGTCACTTAATCCTCCATTGCCCCATGTAAGCCGCATTAAGCCTGCCATGAGTGGGAAAGTGCGGGGTACAAATGTAACAAAAATAAAATAGATACTATTGGAGATTCTACATGGAATGTTGCTATTCCACTAGCAACATTCCATGTAGAAGGCTGCGCAGGCTTCTGTTTCTGTGAGTCTGACGTCCTGCACATACGTGCAGGATGTCAGACTCACAGAAGCAGAAGCCTGCACGGCCACATTGGTGATCTGCAAGGGTCGACTTCTACATGGAATGTTGCTAGTGGAATAGCAGCATTCCATGTAGAATCTCTCAAATAGTAGCAACAGTGGAGGAGTGGCCTAGTGGTTAGGGTGGTGGACTTTGGTCCTGGGGAACTGAGGAACTGAGTTTGATTCCCACTTCAGGCACAGGCAGCTCCTTGTGACTCTGGGCAACTCACTTAATCCTCCATTGCCTCAGGTACAAACTCAGATTGTAAGCCCTCCATGGATGGGGAAATATCTAGTGTACCTGAATGTAACTCACCTTGAGCTACTACTGAAAAAGTGTGACTAAATTCAAATAATTAAAAAAAAACAACAAAAAACCCCTAAGGGTCATGGACATAAGGTTCACTCTACATGGCAGACGTAGCCTATGGTACTGGAAGCTCTTTTCAGTTAGAGCAGTGGTACCCCAGCCAGTCAGGGTTTCAGGATGTCCACAATGAATATTCATGAGAGAGATTTGCATGCAGTAGAGGCAGGGCATGCAAACCTCTCTCATGAATATTCATTGTGGATATCCTGACAACCTGAGTGGCTGGGGTGCCTCCAGGACCAGGTTTGGGAACCACCAAATTACAGGATTCAATATGGTAATATAGCAGATGCCTACTCAGACCTACTGGTCCACCCAAGCTGCTTGGCTCTTTTAAGTCCAATCACCTGCAGGCTGGATTTATCATCTCCCTCCCTTGGTCCTTTACCATTCTGGGTAGATGACTATACAATTAAACATCCATTATCTCCATGATCTCCAAGTCAACCTCTGAAACCTGGTCTTACTATTACCCAAAGCATACTTCAATTCAACTACAGTACTAGCTGTTACCACACTCTATAAAGCACTATTTCTTTCCTTTCTCCTTGGATTTCTTTTTCTACAGAAAATATACCATCCTGTATGTCGCTGAAGCTCCTCGTGTGTGTGTTTCTATCACATCATATGGAACAGCTGGCATGGGTACATTATAGCCTCCCCTCTCTAACTAGTTAAAGCCAAGAGATAGACAAAGGAAGAGAGAAATGCAGGAAGACATACCATAGAAAGGACTCATTGGAGGGGCATTTGATATGATGTCCACGTCGGATTTTGGACATTTTGCGCTACACGTACCAAATCCGAACAGAAAATATGGCTATGTTTGAAACCACAAAAGCTTTCTTTGATTTCGAAAATACCATTTATAAGAAGTTTTTGTGCTCTGTGCGTTTATCTTTTCAGGCCATTTTTTGGGGGAACAAAATGTAAAAACATAGAAAACTCAAGCCATTGCGATGTAGGAGGGGCCAGTACTTTCAGCAGACTAGTCCCCCAGACATCCCAGGACAGCAATGAGGCACCCTAGGGGGCACTGCAGTGGTCTTGGTATAAATACTCCCCCTCACTCTTTTTCTCCCCTATCTTGTCTGCTGAGCCCTCCAAAACCCACCATCCCCAACTGTACACCACTACACAACAGCCCTTGTGCGTGCAGGGGGCACCTATATGTGGGTACAGAGGGTTTCTGGTGAGTTTCAGAGGGCTCGGTTTCCAGCACAAGTTTAACAGAGAGGGGGGGGGGGAGTTATGAGCCTGGGTCCACCTGTCTACAGTGCACTGCACTGAGCACTAGACTACTCCAGGGACCTGAATGCTAATGGCCCTGCCTATAACAGTTGAGATGGTCATAGAGGCTGGTAAGTACTATTTTTATTCACACTTTTGGGGAGGGAAGGGTGGGAGAGGGGGGTAGTGACCACTTGGGGAGTAAGGAAGGGGTCATCCCTGAGTCCCTCTGGTCATTTAGGGCACCTTATTATTATTTTTTTTTGGTCTTATTTGTTCTAAAAACAGGTCTAGACCAAAACGTTGAAGTTTCAGCCCTAGACGTTTTCATTTTGTTCCATTATGGCTGTAAAACATCCCAAGTGTTAGGAACGCCCTAAGCCCACCCTCATCTCACCCCCTTATGATACCACCCTCATCTCACCCCCAAAACACCCCTCCCCCCTTGTGATTTGGATGCACTGCAGTTGAATTGCATAAATAAACGTCTGAACAATAGGTCTTGAGAAGCAAAACGTCCAAATGTCTGCTTTGATGCTTTTTGGACTTTTTTTTTTTTTTTTTAATGAGACCCTATCAAGCTCATTTTCAAAGCACTTAGCCTCCCAAAGATCCATAGAAACCTATGGAACTTAGCCTCCCAAAGTGCTTTGAAAATATGCCTCAAAGTCTGTTACTGAAGGGTTCCTGGATAATGTGAGTGCTTCATTCAAGCAGGTAATAATGGGGAGTACGGATGAGGACTCGGTATTTTTTGTTCTCTGTTACCTTTGTGATCTGAGTAGTGGTGGTGCTGTTGGTGGTCTCCGAGGTTATGGTCTGAGCAGTCAGTAGAATACCAGGATTTAAATCTCCATTACCGTCTTCAGTCTAAAGTATAGATGCAAAAATGTGAACCATGCTCTACAGCAGACTAAGCTATGTTTGGTTTCTTCTAGGTTCCTGAACAAATGTGTTCTTTCTATACTTCTGTCCCATGTTCTCTACAAATCCTATTAACACAACAGCATCAAGGTTCCTGCTTTTGCTCACTCTGAATACCAAATGTATCAAAATCATAAAATGGCAAAATATGCAATTAAAAAAATAATTCAATATTATCAAAGATTAAAAACCTTAATGCTCCCCCTTATCAGGCTCGATCTCTACGTCTCGGACACTGGTCATATAATCCTACAGATTCCTCAAAATAATCTATTTGGCTGGAGAAGGAATGATTCGGTAATTAGTAAATACTTTTCACATTTTTATTTGTATTAGATTTATAGCACTTTCATGCCCAAAAGCTATCAAAACTAGAAAGGAGAATCTAACGTCCTAATACCATTGCAATCGCCCATGCATCGTGTCTGGGAAATGGCAGCCACAAGTTCTGAAAGCTTCTATTCAGTCGGAATCTGTGTTGGGGAAACCTATTTTACATAAAGAGAACCTCTTCTATGGAAACTGCAACCCTGCCAACGTGCTGGAATCTCCTACTATAATAAAATGTTCAATTGCATAGAGGGTCTCACTGAAAATAAAAATATCTATAGTTTGGCGCTACTGACTTTGAAAATCTGGGTGTATTGGACAGATGCAAAGATAATTAGATTCCAGAAGTACTCAGATTTCCGTAAATAGCAATAAATAAATTGAAAAGGTGAGCTTTCTTCCCTGACAACCATCATAGGGTCCTCCTACCATATTTTGCTTTTTCTTCAATTTTACAAACGTGCTTTACAAATATGTGTTTTAAATATAGATTTCATAAAATTTAACACACCAAAATGCATAAGCCCAGCTCTTCCAAGGTATCTGGTACATATGTACCAGAGAAGTTGGCAATCATGAAGTATCTAACAAAACAATGCTGAATGTTTAAGTTGGAAATTAACGTAAATTAAAAACCACTCAAGTATCTTGTCTGGGAAGATTTGAACTGTTAAGTTTAAACTCCACTTTGATAAAGAAAAAAAAAGGGGGGAAAAACTTGGACTTGTTTTGATTTCTATAAACACTAAGACATATAAGACCAGAATATGGACAAGCTATACGAAATGAGAGAGAAGAGATGATAGACTTTAAGTATTTTAAAGGTATTAATATACAAACAAGCCTCTTAGAGACATGGAGGCTGTAGAATAGTAGACTTGGGGGTAGGATCAGGACATACGTTTTCACATAGAAGGTAGTGGATACCTGGAATGCCGTTCCGGGAGTGGTATTGGAGTCAAACAGTGAAAGAAAATGCATGGAATAAGCACACGGGTTGCATAAACAGACAGTAACAAAACATGGCTGAGGTATTGGGAACTAAAGCACATGTTCGATGGACTTCTACAATCTTGTGTCCTGCATATGGCAAAAGACAGGTGGGGATTAGGGAATTAAGGCTAATGCAGGATGGACCAGCAAAAGACAGATGAAGATCATGTCTGTGTACTGTATATTTTATTATAATATGCTACGAGCGAGGGTGCTGTGCGTCTCAGGGAAACCTCTAAAGGTTCAGATTAGCAAATCAGATACTATTAATACTTTTGGTTATAAAATATTGTCTCAAGACTGCATCATTTTAAATTTCCTATATGTGGTTGGCCCAACGCGGGCTTACCGCTTGCTGAACAGAAGTACCACTGGGCTACCGCAGCAGCCCAGCAGTAGTTCCCACCCCCAGCGTGCACCATTTACGGCACTACAAAATGTTTAAAATTTTTGTACCACCGGTGTTTACCCAGCGGTAATCACGCAATGCCACGCACTGCCCAGTTACCAATGGGTGATGGTAAGTGACCCTCCTCCCAAAATGGTCGCACGGCACGGCCATTTCTTAAAAAAAAAAAAAAAAAAAAAAAGCCTTTTACCTGTTGTAGTAAAAGGGGGCATCGGCGCACATCAAAAACGCAAGCTGATGCCAGCGCAGGCCCGCTTTTGCCACAGCTTAGTAAAAGGACCCCTGAATTCTTCTTGGTTCTGCTGTTGACTTGTCTCGCCGCCCCCCTCCCTTTTAGACCCCAAGACAGTGAAGGGAAGGGGCTTGATTAGGTTGCAGAGTAGCTCTGCTGTGTCTGCTCCCCATCCCCTCCTATTCTCTCTGCACCACAGGCTAAATGCTGGGATGAAAAAGCTCAGAGGTTTAGAAATAATAGTCAAACCACTTTTTTTTTTTAACATAAAATCTAACATACAAAGATAAATCCATGGTATGGCGGGCTGTTTTCATATTTCTTGTTGCATGGATTTTTTTTTTTTTTGGAATGGATGTGGCTGCCAGGACCTACTGTTTTCCTGTCCTAGCTAACGTAGTTGCTACCCCTGCTAGAAGCTGACACTCTAGTCAACTGTCTAGCCGGCCTAATAGTTCAGCTGGCTCTGTGTTTAACAGATAAAATTAGGATGACTGAATACACACTGCTGTACAATGACCTTAGATTGTTGTCATGACAATGGGTAAAGGATCATAAAGCTACCTAGTCTGCACAGTGATTCATTTTCATCATCTATATAGATAAGCTTTTTCATCAAAACAGTGTTTACAACAGGGGCGTAGCCAGACACCCAATTTTGGGTGGGCCTGGGCCCAAGATGGGTGGGCAGAAGAACTCCGCCCTGTTGCACAAGTGATTTGGTGTCTCCCTCTCTCGCCTGCATGCCATATGGTCTCTCAAACATCCCCCTCCCCCGCATACCTTTTAAATAGCAGATTTTCACCTTCAGCGAACAGCAACTAATACACACTGCATGTTGGCCCCACAGCCTTCCCTCTGATGCAACTTCCTGGTTCTGCATAGGCGGGAATACATCACAGAGAAGGCTTTGGGACCGGTGCGAGCAGCATGTATCAGTCTCTGCAAGCGAAGATCTGTTATTTCCAAGGTATGCAGGAGGGACAGTTGTTGGGAGTTTTCAGCTGGTGGGGCTCGGGGATCCCTGCCAGCCACATCATAGGTGTGGTGGTAATGGGTGGGCCTGGGCCCACCCAGGCTCACCCTTGGCTACGCCACTGGTTTACAATGTTGGAAGACGAGCAATTTGACTGCAAGTCAACTTACAACCTGGAGTATATATAGCCCAGCAATACCTGGTCAACTCCAGGTTGTAAGTTGACTTTCAGTCAAATTGCTCGCCTTCCAACATTGTAAGCTCTGTTTTATAAATAATAAATAAAGGATTGCTGGGTCCTGCACTACTTACCTTGCGTGTTGGATCTCCTAGTAAAACATGCTCACCTGTGCAGCTTCATAGGTAATGGTCTTGGTTTCAGTGTGGACTAAAGGAACCTCTTTGGTGGGGATCTCGCTCTTCAATGTACTGGACCTATCGGAGATGGTCACCGTCTGGGTCTTCACTAAAGGGGGCTATAAAAGGAAAGTTGGAAGACACTGTCAAGTTGTTTTTTGTTTTTCCTGGTAGGGGATGGTGTTGGTGGTAGACATTGCTCTGACAGTGATCTGTTGAAAGTATCATGGATCTAGCACATACTGCATGGTCTGAGGGATTTAATATTGTATCAGTCCAACTTTCACATTCACCAGGCATTGGGGAAGAAGTCAATAATGCCTCTGGCTTCTCCTCGACTTTGCTGCGATTCTATATGGAAACTAGAATGGGAGGCATAATTCACTACTTTTGGTTTTATTCGTTTATTTATTTATTTATTTTTTTTTAAATTAATTTTTAAACATTTTGTCTATTGCTTTCCAGGATCTATAATTCCAATTTCTGAGAAAAAAACATTCTATGAGTCCCTGCTCGCAACGGATGACAAATAAACTCTATTTTAAATACGAATATAGTTATACGGCTCTTTCTTTACAGAAACCAAACTGGCTGGTACACAGGCAGGTCCGCCCATGATCTCTTTTCAAATCACTGTCAGATAGATGTTAGTAAATTAACAGTACTGCATAGAGGGGCTTTACGTAGGAGAAACAGAAAAATATATGCACCGCCACCTGTTAATTTATTTCTAAAAAGACACGTTAGTCAGATTAACTGCAAGGATTTACCAAAGAAATCAGTTCCCTGCCACCTTGGAATGGCTTGACAGCTGCCACCATGATTGTTAAAAGTTAAGGGGCTCAGTTTCAAAACAAAAAAAAAGTCCACAAATCATAAGGTGGTAGATGGACATTTTTCTCTCTCTCAAAACGTCTCAAGTTCTGATCTTGGACATTTTTCTCTCTCTCAAAACGTCTCAAGTTCTGATCTTGGACATTTTTCTCTCAAAACGTCTCGTTCTGATCTTCAACGCTCTGATTTTAGACATTTTGCTTCACAGTTCATCCAAATTTCAAGGGGGTGTGTTTTGGACAGGACATGGGTGGCACCAACAGATAAGACATTTTTCTGCAATAATGAAACAAAGTGGAAAAACAGCTAGGGCTTTTTGGCTAGCCCTGTAATACGTGACCAAAAGTGCCCTAAATGACCACTGAAGGGATTAAGGCATAAAGCCCTAAGATGCGACTGTGACAGTACCAGTACATACCGGGCTCTACGACAGCTTCAGATACGATGGCCATTCTTATTAAAGCAGCAGGCAGGTCCCAGGAGTAGCATAGTGGTCAGTGCAGTGGACTGTAGAGAAGGGAACCCAGGCCCATACCATATCCCACTAACCAGTAGTACACTTGTGGTGAAACGTGTGAGCCCTCCAAAAATCCCCCCCCCCCCCACTAAATGTACCTACATATATAGTAACATAGTAGATGACGGCAGAAAAAGACCTGCACGGTCCATCCAGTCTGCCCAAGAAATGTGCCACTTTTTGTTGACGCCTACAAGCTAGAGGGCTACTGTAATGGTGTATAGTGAGGTACAGTGGGTTTTCTCACCCTACAATCTATGCTATCATGTAAGCATGCGCTTATTTTTGATGGTGCGTGCCCTGCAGGTGGCTGTTCACATGGCTTGGATCTGGGAGGGGCACACCCTTATGTGCGCAGATAATCAAATACTATATGCATGTCTCTCCCATCTCGGTGCGTATTTCTGTTACATAATTGTTTTGAAGTGCTATTAAACGTTTATATTTCTGATACTGTTTCATGTTCGTCTTATTAGATTTTCAATTTGCAGCTTCCAAGTTTACCTCATTGATTTGAATTTATGTTTATATTTGGTAATTTTACTATTGTTATGCTAGAAAAAGTCTTTCCTTCCTCAGTAACCACTAACTCCTCCTTTTCCTAAGGGATCCCACACGCCTGTACCACGCTTCCTTAAAATCTGACAGTCTTCCTCACCTACCTCACACCAGGAGGCCACGCATCCACCACCCTTTCCGTGAAGGAGTATTTTCTTAGAGTCCTCCTACGCATATTTCCCCTCAACTTCTTCCTATACCCTCTCATTTCAGGGTTTTCCATCATTTGAAAAAGGCTCACCTCCCGTACATTGGTGCCACTGATATTGTATCCTCTCTCTCCTTCCTCTCTTCCAGTGAATACATGTTGAGGTTCATAAGTCTGTCCCGATATGTTTTATGATGGAGACCTTGTACGTTTTATGTTAAACTGTACCTGCTGTACACTGCCTTGGGTGAATCTCTTCAGAAAGGTGGTCAATAAATCCAAATAAATATAAGGCGGTGTTATTGAGATGACCTGGGACCTTTTATGTGATGTCCACTGCAATGTCCCCAATACTGCTCTGCTGCAATGTTTTGTGTGTGGCCAGTGAGCTAAGAATGATGGCCCCAGGCATCCCAATGGCTGTTTTTTGGACATTTTGCTCTTGGATGGTTTCTTTTTTCCAAAATGGTTTCAAAAGAAAAATGCACTAAGCCCAAAACATGTTGAAAAAGGTGATTTTCAAACCAAAAAGAGATCCATTTTTGAACCTGGAAAAGTCCATGTTCGCAACTCGCTTTTTGGACGTTTTTTAGCAAAACATCCAAAATCAGACTTAGACGTTTTATTGAAAATGCCCCTCTAAAGGTCCTTATGAGAACACATCTACTTTAGTAGAAACCATTAGTACGTCTAACCACTGAAGCAGGCAATAAACCTCAGCTGGACATCTGCCATCAATGGCAGCTGAAGATTGGAAGACTACTGCTGCCGATGGGCGTAAATGATTGGAAGAGCAATTATGTGACAACCAAGTCTTCTAGTCTACACTTAAAGCAAGCCACCAGCATTTAGAGTTGTGGTATAAAACCTGAGCTCTTCAGGTGTCTAGGAATATAAGCTCAATGACTTCCAAATTGTATCTACTCCATTTTGAGAGCTGAGCCATTCAACTTGGAAGTTATTGATCTTACGTTCCTAGACATCTAAAGAACTCAGGCTTTATACTGCAAATCTAAATGCTGTTGGACTGATTTTAGTTTAGACCAGGCCATATTTGATTTGGAAGTTCATTAACGACAAATTCTATAGTGCCCAAAAGATTTTCAATGTCAAGGAATCATTAGCAATGGTTCGTTGATGCAATACTTCACCTTTCAATCAAATTGAAGCTATTCCACAGCAAGTTAACCAATTGACTTACAAAGTTTTGCTCCATCATCAGTTGTGTTGATTTAAGTTCAACATGTGGGGCCACTGCGATTACAAATTTGCTGGGGTAAAAAGAAACTGGCTACACCACATTTTGGAATTATAGGGGGGAAAAAATCTCCTAACAATTTTCCTAGATAGGCAGAGGATGGAGGTAATTTTGATAACTGTTCTATTGTTGCCTAAAGAATTGGGTTCAGTCTCCTCGTCTTGAGGTTTCCAGACACTGGCCCTGTGACTATGAAAACTTCCACATCAATTTCAAGCTCTTGGAGGGGGGGGGGGGGGGTCTAAGCCTGCTGCAGAGTTCAGTTCTGGTTGTCTCGCCAAAAGAAGCAAAGAAGCCCCAAGGAAGGAGGTTCTTTCAAGAGTGATCGCTTGGTTACTACCTGAAAACAGCGAATGAGGATGGGAGGCCCATTATCGACAAGAGAATTGTAAAACTTTCCATTTATCCTTACAAATGGCTCCCTTGTCGTAAAATAAACTTCTTCACCATCCTCTGTACCCTCCTCCTCTTTTTCCTCACAGCAGTGTGGCTGAGGTACAGCAGAGATGACTGGGGTCAAGGTCCCAGCCTCAGGCTCCTGAAAGACCTCTGTTTCCACACTTGGCTCAGCCCTTGATTGGTATCTTGGCTCGTCCTTGCTCTGAAGGGGGCCAGAAACCTTCTCTTTCTCCTCACTGCTTGTGGAGGAGGGACCATAATTCTGGCTTTGAAGAATGTAACTTGCACTAAAAGTTAGTTCCTGTTCTGAGCCCTTAACGTCAGAGTCAGGGATAGTAAAATTGCCCTCTTGCACTTCATCCACTTCCTGCTTAGGAATGCCATTCATACTCTACAAAGAAAGTGAACACACAAAGGCCAAAAAACAAAAAAGTTAGGATTAGTTCTCCTAAAACAATTATTTAAAAAAAAAAAAATGATTATTGCACAGGTCTGGTTTTAGCATTCTGCAGGTGCCTTTCCTCTGACATACTATACAGCATTAAGTAATATTTTAAAATAAAACAGGAGGAGACCAAGGCCTGCAACATCAGAGGTTCTGAGGGTCTGCACAGGCAATTCATTACGTATTTTTAAAACAGAAAAAGTACATATCATCCATCAGGCTTGTGACTTCACTTTTCTACTTCTCTCTCCTCTTTGGAAGCTGACAGAGTTCAGAATCCAAAACTGATACAACTTTACTTAAACATTTCATTCCCAAGGGTAGTGCTATAAGAGTGCACATTTGCTTACAAACCCTATAAAACACTTTCATGACATTCAGAATGCTATAGGTAAAAAAAAAAAAAATTCATACTTTACAATTTTTATAAAAACAAGCGCCATGATGTTTAAAAGCAGTTGTCCACAAAATGCTGCTGAATGATTACAGACCACCCTGCTGCTCTCTGGAATATGTGCATGCATGGTGGCGATATTCAGATAACTATCTGAACAATTTAGGTCAGAAACATTGCTACCCTAAGTCTGTACAGCAGCGCTGAACATCACTGTTAATCAGGAGAACAGTAGTGTCTGCGGGATATTCTGATCGTAGCCAGTACCGAATATCCAGGAATATAGTTAAATGCCATGGCTGACATTTAATAGAAATGCTGACCAAAGAGTTTAATATGAACCCAGTTTTTTTTTTTTTTATTCACATTATAGTACTTTAAGGTAACAAAACAAACCTCGCATAAGATGCTAAAAAGAAAAAAAGATTGTTAGATAATGGGGCTCATTTTTAAAGCACTTAGACTTACAAAGTTCCATAGGTTAGTTACTATGGGGCTCATTTTCGAATAAGAAAAATGTCCAAAAAAATCAAAGCAAGCATTTGGATGAATTTCTTCTCAAAACATCCAAAATCGGTATTTTCAAAACCAATTTTGCAGACGTTTGTCTATGTGATTCGTCTGCAGGGCGTCCAAATCACACAGGTGGCGTGTCGGGGCGTTTTGAAAGCAGGATTAGGGTGTTCCTATGACTTACATGGTTTACAGACATAATGGAACAAAACCAAAACATCAAGGGTGACAACTTCAACATTTTGGTCTAGATCCATTTTTCTATCAAATAAGACAAAAAGAAGACCTAAATGCCCAGATCACCACTGGCGGGATTCAGGAATGACCCCCCTCCCACCCCCCCAAAAATGTGAACAATTGTACTCACCAGCCTCAGGTGTTATAGCCAGGTCCATCAGAGTAACATGCAGCTCCCTGGAGTAGTCTAGTGGTGGGTGTAGTGCACTGTAGACACCTGGACCCAGGCCCATACCTCCCCCTATCTATTACACTTGTGGTGGAAACTGAGCCCTCCAAAACTCACTAAAAACCTACTGTACTCACATATAGGTGCCCCCTTCACCCATAAGGGCTAGTGTAGTGGTGTACAGTTGGGGGTGGGTTTTGGGGGGCCTCCCAGACAAGATAAGGGTGCTGAAGTGGAAATGTGTACCTGGGAGCATTTATATGAAGTCCACAGCACCCTTTGGTGCCCCATTAGTCTGCTTAAAATGCTGGCCCCTCCTAAATCCCAGTGGCTTGATTTTGTGCGTTAACGTGTGCGTTTTGTTTTTTTTTCCTCGAAAATGGCCTACAAAGATAAACACACAAAGCTTTATTCGGGGTGGGGGGGGGGGGAGAGCTTTTCCTTTTTTCAAAAATGGTTACATTTGCTATTTGGATTTAGAATGTTTAAGCGTAAAATATCCATAGTCCGACTTAGACGTCATATCGAAAATGTCCCTCACTGTAACTTTGTAAGTCTAAGTGCTTTGAAAATTCGCTTTTACATGCCTATGGCTGTGTTCTAAACAAGCTTTTCCAGCAATATAGCACAAGTCGCGGTTTCCTTCCACATGTACTGTAACAACATAATACTTTATACCCTTCTGAGAAATTTAAAAGTTTTTAAAAGTAATTTTGATACTTCACTGGGTTGCCCTGGGTTTGGCAGCAGGAAACGCTGCTACTCTTTGGGTTTCTGCCAGGTACTTCTGACCTGGATTGGCCACTGTTGGAGGCAGGATACTGTGCTAGATGGACCACTGGTCTGACCTAGTATGGTTATTTTTATGATCTGTATATCCAAATGTAGGGACAGTAGTCTCTGATTTCTCCATGTTTTGAAGTTACTGGCTGCTTGAACTAGATATAGTGCTATATCCAGGAAATACATGGCTCAGGAAAAAATTTTTTTTCACATAACAGCTCATAAGTGGTTATTGCTACTGTACCTCCCTCTCTGTCCCTTTTTCTTCTGCATCATATTGGTAATCCATTAAGGCAACTGAAAGCGTACTAGACTCCAAGGTATCACTGCAACCCTGATAACATGAATTTTTCTGGAGAAAAGGTATCGATGGAAAGCAAACAACAAGGTCAACGTCGTCTAAATCATAAGCATGTAACAAGTAGAGTCCAAAACTTTGACATCTTTAAAATACTTCTCCATTTGGGCTTGGAGCATCCTGAAAGAACCAGATCCAGTCCTGTTCGCACAGTAGGAAACTAAAAACTAATTGGGCAAGAATCGGTCTAGTTTGAATTTTATGCAAGTACAATTTAGAGAAAAAAAAGCCACAGATTTTCCTCTGAGATCACAAAATTTGTTTTATGAATGTCACTAAAATCTTGGATGGATCTGCAGAAGTTCATGGCTTTTGCTATTTAGCACACATTTTAAGAGAAAAAAGGTTCACCAACTAATTTGTCAAACTTATGTATTTTTTTCAGGCCTGCTAAATTAGTTTGAAAAACCTCTTGTAAAAGTTTGCACATCTAGACTCTCTTGGGGAATAGTATACAAAAGGTTCCTATAACCAGAACCATGTTGGAAGGTTTAGAAGCCGTGATCAAAACCATCATTTCAAAATGTATATTATCCCGCATTTTTGAGGGAGTAGGGGGGAAAATGTCACAGACAAACAAGCCATCTGATTTTAGAGACTATAGCACAAAATTAACAAGGGGTCCAATATGCAAAGTGATTTAGCTCGCCACTAAATCGCTTGGTTGGAGCTAGCTGGCTAAGTGCCACTGACTATCATGGTTAACGCCAAGCTGTGTTGGGGGTGGAGTCAGCACTTCACTGCTTAAGTGCTGATATTCAGGCCTTATGTGGTTTACCGTATAAATGGGAAGGCATAAAAGTCTGTCCTGTTTTTATGTGGTAACCCATGGCTGCTTAAGTGTTGAATATGGACTTAAGTGACTACGTTTTAACCGGCTTAAAAATAACCGGATATTAAAAGCCAGAGCCCACTCAGGTCCCGGATTTGAACGTCTAGGACTAATGCTATCAGCAGTGAGCGAAAACACCCACCGACGACGACTGAATACTGAGTCCATGGTTTTTGACACGTTTTCATTAACTGTCTTAAAACGTTGATTCCGTCCATATAAGAAAATATTGACCGAGCCTGTAAAATGAAAACTGTACACCTTGAGTGAATTCCTTCAAAAAGGCAGTAAATAAATCCTAATAAATACAAATTACTAGGCCACATAAAGCTGCTGTAATTTTACAATCTGACATTCAAAACTGAGTAGCTCTATCACCATCTGCTGAAGTTTCTTCAGTCCTCGACTCTCTTTAAATGTCATCTATCTTTGGTATACTTTCAACCGCAGTAGAGCTGGTTTGGAAGGCATAAGTATAGTAAACATATCTAGCACAGCTAAGTTTTAAAGGAGATCGGGAGAAAAACCCAAAAATCAATAGCCAGATAAACTTGGCAAAGTCAACACTTATTCCAGTGTATGCTTACCTAAACAAGGGTTCGCTGCAGATAGGAGGGAAATGCAACCACGCTTAAACTGCAACTAGCATCCTGATGAAGCTACTCTGATAGGTTGACTCTCCTACAGCCCAGCCTGCAGGTCTTCATTGATATGTTAGAGGGGAGGGGGTGCTCCTCCTTGCTTCTCACTACCTGGGCTTTAGGTGAGAAAACAAGGGAAAATGTAGCTGCATTCCTCTGTCAGCTACAGGGAATCCCTGTTACAGGCAAGCTATTCTGCTCTCTCCTTCAAAAAAAAACCGGGCATGCGGACAAACTACTAAGCTCAAGGCTGCCTTATGGAAGAACTGATTTGTCAAAACAATCCAGGAAGATTAGTAGATCTAGGTGGTTGGAAATGATGCAAAAAGGTCTGGAATACTGTTTGTCCAAAGACTTCAATGAGGGTCCCAAAAAACAACAAGGCAAATGATCTGCAAAATCCAATATGGGAAAGAAAGCCAGCAGATCAATATCACAACAAAAGGATTTTATTGAAGATACCGTGTATGAACAAATCGCCTGACACAGGCCGTGTTTCACCCACCTAGGGCTGCGTCAGGGGCTACAATGAACAAATATAAAATAATCATCATAGATCATAATAAATAAAATATAACACACATACAAGCATAATATATCAAATATATAAATTGACAAAAATACAAATAATAAAATATGGAATATTACTAGGTATACATAGAGAGTATACTAGAATAATTACATGAATAAATATATCGCTACGCACTGTCCAATACAAATATATACATACATGTACATAACAGAGCATATATAAGAAAAAAAAATATATATATATATATAAAATAAGTGTATGTAATGCAACAATTGTATGAGTGTGCATTGATGTTATGTGATGTCAGATTTTATTATGCTTTTATATATATGTTTATATGCACAATTGTTGCATTACATAAACTTTTATATATATTTTCTTATATTTGCTCTTTTATGTTATATTTTATTTATTATGATCTATGATAATTATTATATATTTGTTCATTGTAACCCCTGACGCAGCCCTAGGTGGGCGAAACACGGCCTGTGTCGGGCGATTTGTTCATACACGGTATCTTCAATAAAATCTTTTTGTTGTGATATTGATCTGCTGGCTTTCTTTCCCAAAGACTTCAATGAGCCAGGAGGATAAACTGCATATATCAACAATGAAGACTGGCACAATGGAAGTTGCTTTTGCAAAAACCTAGTACATACAAATGCAGTGCTGAACAGGGATGCCTACTTGCTAAGAGAACATATTGCAGTTTTGCCATCCACTTGGAGAGTGTGCGAGTGTTGTAAAGGTAGAAAAGAATGAATTACTGCAATAGTTTTCTTTGGTGCCTTGGATGTAGACTAGCAGGGGACATCTACAGTCTGGGGCACAGAGACGTTTTTCCTAATGAAATTTAGAAGTTGTGTTTTTTTTTTTTTTTAATAAAATAGAACTGCGTATATGAAGGATAGTACACAAGGACCCGCACAGCAAACAAAAACAGTATTTTCCAGGAAAGGAATTTTAGTGATGTTTGTACCAATGTTTTGGAGAGAACTTCAGAAGCTGTGCAAGGTTGATATTTAGACTCCAGGTCAAGGTAGGATTACAAACGAAGGACGGCTCTGTATTTATTAGGTCCCATATGAACCTGGAAATGTTTGCATAGATGGGCTCATGGTAAGCAGTGATGTTGAATAAATTTTAATACAGCAATTAATTATTAAGCCAGCTGAACAGGTATAGTTTTAGTACAGAATCAAGAATGATCACTGTGCTTGTTTTTTTGCACTAGATAGAACTGCTTGTAGAAGATTTTCAGGAGGTCAAGAGGCACTGGTAGTTCAGAAATAATTTGCTCTTCAATACCCATACTGAGTAAGATGGGTTGGAGGAGAGCACCTGCCCTTTGGGTCAGCAGAGAAGGGTGGGTGCCTGGGAAGAAATACTGGTCCACATGAGCTGAGTCTTATCTGATTTTCTGTATGACCTAAGAGAGGAGGGGAATCAGTGAGAGGTATAAATTAGATCATGACTCCACGATATTGAAAAGGCACCGAGTGCTAATCAGTTCTTTGACAATCTTCTTGCACAGAACAATGGATGTATTGGAAAGAGATCACCCAGTAACTGAATACACTAGCAGTCTAGTTGAATGACTTGAGGGAGTCCAGTCTATGGCTTAGTGTGTCCACGATCTGTCTCTCTAAGATAGAGGTGGCCTGTAGGAGTTTTTCATATGGCAAGTTCATAGAGATTACCATAACTGCTTCTTTACATCACTTTTAGGATCCTCAGCCACCTTGATTGCTGATGTACAACAATGGCTTTCGATACAAATGAGGATTAATGTTTTCGACATCTACTCCCTGAATGTTCAGTGTGCAGAAAATGGCTTGAAGTTCTAAAAGGTTGAAGTGAAGAACCTTTTCACAGCATCACCACAGACCCTGGGTGTGAAGGTTGAGGAAGTGCACTCCTTATCCCGATTTGGATCCATGGTCAGAACAAGGATACTTGCAATTGCCTGAAGGTACATCCTTTTGAAGGAAGCTGGAGGACACATACCATCAAGCAGTGACTTGCCACTGGCCATTTTCTTCCTTGGTTCTTGGTTTACAAGCTTTTCTTCTTGACAGGAGAGCAGAATGTGTCTAGCAGTTCTGGTGATCAAACTAGCCTAAGGAGAACTGTACCAGAGTAGGACCCCCCCCCCCCCCCAACCCCACTTATTCATGAAAACTTTCTAGTAGTTTCTGGGCTCTAGGACAGCAAACATCAGAGATTGAATACGTCAAGATGACAGCACCAGTAAGTCTGTCTGCATTTCCCCGCTTGCTGATGAAAAATGCATTTCTTCTTTTGGATCTGCTGAGTACTTATTACTGACCTGGAATGGCCACTGCTGGTGAAAAGGATGCTGGGCTTACACATAGTATGTTTAGAGCATATTTAAAATTATAGCTACTGTAGAGTCATTCATCACAATGGTAGTTTGCTTCAAAATTCTAGAATGTATTGGAACGCAGTTAATGCCATAAAGTGATGACTTACTGCTGCTACAGAAAGTGGGAAAAATGTTACCTGGTTTCTTTTGATTGTCGGTAAAGATACCTAAGAAGGTAATCCTAAACCCATGTGTCTCAATATAACCATCAGTCCAATTCACAATTAAAGCAGAACAATTATAAACCAAAGAATTTCTTTTTTTTTAATAATAGACACAATTCTGACATACATTAGAAAGTAGAAATCCCCAATCTCCCCCTCCCCCCCAAGAAAAACAAAAGTAACTAAAATAAAAAAAAAAATAAAATGTGTCTATAGCACCTGGGATACTTTAGAAGACTGTGCCCCCACGTTAGCAAGTTCTCAACTAGGTCGTCTTCACTTCTCTGGAAGCCCCTTACAGCTGAGGCTTGAAGGAAAGGAGAGGAATAGTGATAGAAAAGACAAGAGTTAAAAAACATGCATAAGAGCAGACAAAACACATGCAGAAAAACTCCTCTCTTTTAGCTGGACAGTGATGAAACCAGAAGTGTTACAAATAGCTTTTAAAGCAACAAACCAGAAAAACTGTGAAAATTTTTTTCCATCCCTAAAAGCTTTCCATAGTTTTTTCTGAGTGTTTTTTAGTTTTGGATTTACCACATTTTAAAAATCATGTCCTGGGGCTGGAATGCGTGTCTTCTCCTGCACAATCTCTACATCCCATATCCTATTAACAAAACGGATGTAGCTTAACGCAGGAAGAAAAGTATGACTACAGATTGGGAAAACTTGCCTTTTATTTGCTTTTAAGAAACATACATTTCCCCAAAATATAAATAGGTAATAACGTCATCCAAAACCATTTCCAAAAACTCTGGTCTTAAATGCTACAGAAAAGAAACCTAATTTAACTACTAGGCCCACATCAAGGGAGTTGGTGAGTCAACGTTCCCAAAGCAATAGTACAAAAAAGGAAAACAAGACAAAATATTACATTATTGAGCCTAAGAAAGTAAGATAACTCCTACAAATTACCTAACCTAAGCCCTCAAAATCAGACAACCTGTGCAAGAATTTCAACTGGCTTTATTTTTATAAATCTATTTTATTTAATTATTGTTGCTGGAGTGGCTATAATCTGATGGTTTATATAAACATGAGGTAAGTCAGGCTCACCTAACTTGACTCCAAAATACAGGTGTTTTGCTGCTGAACTAAAAAAGATTAACATTAGTTATGTACTTACAGACTACAATCGATTCCTACAAAGCCTTGGAGATTCTGCTTCAGGACTAATTTATTTCACTTAAATGACAATAACATGGAATTCGTTGCCAGAGAATGTGGTAAAGGCGGTTAGCTTAGCAGAGTTTTAAAAAGGTTTGGACGGCTTCCTAAAGGAAAAGTCCATAGACCGTTATTAAATGGACTTGGGGAAAATCCACTATTTCTGGGATAAGCAGTATAAAATGTTTTGTATATTTTGGGGATCTTGCCAGGTATTTGTGACCTGGATTGGCCACTGTTGGCAACAGGATGCTGGGCTCCATGGACCTTTGGTCTTTCCCATTATGGCAATAGTTATGTACTAGTCCATATGCAAAAGGTGAAGCAGCAGTTTTTATATATATCATGCCTTAATCCTTTTGAAACTATACCACCTACTATAAAACTGTAATTTAAAACTTGTCTATCACTGGAGACTAAGCTGCAACATCCAATAGCCTTTATCCTCCGAGCCAAATTATGGTTTGGCAAGGTTGAAATTTTATTCATTTCCTTTTCTGTGCAATTTTATATTTACCACTTTACAGAGTGTTTTAATAATGCAATGTCTGGGCAGCATCCAGCATTACTCAAAAATGCTGATATGGCTTTCGGTAATACTGCAGTATATCATTTTGCAAGACACAATATCGAGGCAAAAGCCCCGACACTCATGTCTACTCCAAATTACAATGGACAATGTTAGGACAACCCACCCCACCCTTACCTGTAGTCTGAACTACTTTTCAGAGTCTACTTCTTAAGAAATCTCCACAATTGAAAAAAATTCATATATCCTCATAGACAGGACAGGTTAGGCTGCCAGAATCACTTGCAAAATGATTAGACTTATCCAGTCACAAATCTCAAAGCAAACCGAGACTTGCTTAATGTAATACAGAAAGCTGGACACCATTGTATGTCATGTAATCCAGTTAGAAATTGGGTGTAAGCTTTTTTTCTAAGCAATACATGGAGGGGGGGGCAATTACCGGCAGCTACTCCTCTGTGTAAACACACACACATTCTTTTGGGAAAGGGGTATGTTTAAGAGCGGTCATTTCTTGTTCGTTTCGTAACACAGGTGATATACGCCCTGAAAATGGCAAGGACAGCTTATGCATATTTTGGGCAGACTGGATGTATCATGCTGGTCTTTTACCTGCTGTCATCTACTACAGGGCTGCTCAACCCTATCCTCGGGGCACAATCAGCCAGTCAGATTTTCAGGATATCCACGCTGAATATGGATGAGGGATATTTGCATGCAAATCTCTCACATGCATATTCATTGTGGCTACCCTGAAAATCTGACTGGCTGGGTGTGCCCAGCACTATCTTTGATGTTATATTCATTTTGAACACCTAGGTCCATGAAATTGGGCATTTCTAGGAGACTAAGAGGATCAATTTTTTTTAAGGTACCTAATTGGCAACACACCCGTACTTTTCAGCTCACACTAACTCTGATGATTTTGAATCACAAGGTAGCCATGCTCACACTGAATCTGAATATCCGTTCATTATGCAGCTAAAGGTACACCTAAAACCATATACAGCCATCATTTGTTAGCACATCTGTATGCAAAACTTTATTCAGGGACCACCATGCCTCAAACATTCCTGGGAATTCCTCTTTTCTGTATTGGAAAAATTACATTATACATGCTTGTTGGCACCTAAAAATCCACTTAACTAGATATGAACTATGAAGGCGGATGAAATAATATATACTTATGTAAAGGGTGCCACTGCCTTACAACACACCTCTAATAGTCCATGTTACAGCCAGACTATGTGGAATCTAACTGAATGTTCTAGCCTGCCATGTGCAAGAACATGGTACTGAGAAAAGATAACGTCCACTTTTAAACCAATCAAATCGGCAACTAAAACAACAAATACATGGTTAATAAAGACCAAAAAACAATGTACAGAATTAAAAACACTAATGACAGTTTTACATGAGGGGCAACTAACCAGCCTTACACATGATACAATCAACTGGTACCCTGGGGGGGCCTTTCAAATAGTTGATGGCACAAAGGCAACCATGCTTAGGCTATCAACTTTCATCACCTTCCTCTAGAAATGACTAGATACTTTAAATATATTTTTATCTACTTTTTCAAGTTTTCAATTTTCTCCCCCAAAACTGTAGCTTTATCATCTTGCTTCCTTCACATTAAAAAACAAACAAACAAACAAACAAACCAAAAACAAGACCACAAGCCTCATGTTTTAGGCCAGGTACCGACACAGCACTGAAATAACCGATTTAATAGAGCATGGCTCTAACTGTTCTATGGTGGAGGGCTTGGTGATACAAGTTAATGATATCCATTTGAAGCCTACCCTTTGTCTTGGGCGGCTGGTTCTGATCTATCTCCTCTCTTATATGACTATTCACATTTTAAGACTGTGGCATAACTTCATCACTGTGATCTTGCAAGGTTAATCTAACTTATCCTACAGTACATCCCATAGGTTAAGGATCAAAGGGTCATGGATTTGATAAACTGCCTTTCTGAGAGTACAACCAAAGTGGTTTACATACACTAATTGCAGGAACTTTTTGTGTGCGTAGTGGGCTCACAATCTTAAGTTTTTGAAACACCATATAATGCTACTTTGTTTTGTGAAGTAATTATTAGACTGTTGTGTTACAATTATTGAACTATGAAGCCACTTCCTTTAATCTTCTATTTAGGATACATGCATTTCATACAGGGACCTGCTACTGGATTATCCTTGCATATAAAAATATAAATAAGCAAATGTTTCCCTAGGGTCTACTTGACTTTTAACAGGTACATCAACACTCACCAGACAGAAAATCGAAATGACCTTGGAAGTCTCAACACAGCTGTAGGTAGCAAAGGACTGGAGCAAGCATGTTATTATATCAGATAAAGAAACAGCGTACAGAGAACTTAATGACAAATGGCAGAAGAGCAGGTCAAAGCACATACATAAACAAAAAATATATATATATAGCACCAAGCGCCATCAAGCATGGGATAGTCAAGAGCCCTTTATTGAACACGCAGAATCCTCTATTGATAGACCCAACATGGGCCATGTTTCAGCATCACTACATCTGCATCAGGAGTCCAATCAATTGTAACTGGGCTCTTGAAAATCAAAGCCATTCAGAGGACACTGGTTAGTGGTGATCAGCCCTCTACCACGGAACGAATTTGCAGATTGGAAAGCTATGGTTTATTTGATTCACTGAGCTTAGATATATAGTTTCAAGAGCCCAATTACAATTGATTTGACCCCTGATGTAGGTGTAAGTAATGCCAAAACATGGCCCATGTCAGGTCTATCAATAGAAGACTCTTGATTATTCAATAAAGGAATCTTGACTATCCCATACTTCATCATCCTTGGTGCTATATATATATTTTTTTTTTGAGAGAACTTAATGAAGCATTTTTATCCTGTTAAGACATGATTCTAATCTTAGAGCTATGCTCCATATATTGGACCACTATTCAGCAAAAATTTCCAACAGACAAAGAAAGGAGGAAAAAAAACAGTTCTAAAAATTACCTCAATAAACATTAGTGACAAAATTCTTACATACTAAGATGCACCATAGAGAAAACAACTAGCAAAAACATTTTCATCCACTAGAAGATATACAGAGGCTTCCTTTAATACCAAGAGTCTTTTATATTGCTGGTCCAGCTTATTAAAATACTAGGAAAAAATGCCCGTTTCTGAGCAGAATGAAAAGGGCGCTAGCAAGGGGCCCCCTCCCTCCGTCCCTCGAAGCTACTTGCCTTGTTCGCTGTGGGCCGTTTCGGCCCTCGAGTGTCAATAGCTCCGCCCTCGACGTCATGACGTTTTGACGCGTCATGACGTTTTGACGCGAGGGCGGTGCAGACACTCCAGGGCACACCGGATATCTCGGGCGCCTCAACTTCCATGGAGGCTTCAGAACGTTGGGGTTGCCTTTTATATATATAGATAGAAGTTGCCATGGCGAAAAAGGCTGCTTATGGATTTCAAAGAATTTTAAAAAGATCAAGACATGGTTATTTATGCAAGCCTACAGGCGGGGTGATGGATAATGATTTAACATCTGTACCAGGATTTTGACTTTTAAGATATTCTGTGATGATGTTTGAATGTTTAGTTTGCTTTTAACATTATGCAAGTTAAGTGATCCGCTAAGAACTATGGATCGAGCGGCATAAATTTATTTTTTTTTAATAAATAAATTGCCTGTTTCTTTAAATCAACAGAAACCAGAATTAGAGTTACAAAACATACAAATCAGAAACAAAACTATTCTACCAAAACGGATACCTTTAGAAGGAACAAGACAATAAATAAAATCTGCCATAGATTTAATCTTTCTGCTTCTATGCCATCTTATCTTAACATGCTACTTGGCAGGGGTTGCATTTAGCAGTAGGTGCTACAAAGCTAGTTCTGACTGGGCAAATTAAGGCTTACAACTGTCAATAGGTCTGACCTATTTTGTATATGGGAAAAAATTGGTACATATAGTTCTATAGGTTGTAAGTAGAAGACACACATAAGGTGACTGTATTGTTTTCAGGTTTTCTAAAGCTAGTATTTAAAAATGCCCTTCATAATTCAAAACCATCAAAACGATTCACACAATTTCAGATTTTATATGGGCAATCTCTTAAACCATCTAAAGCACTCTATCTTGTTATCCTATCAGCCGGGAAATTATGTTACTCAGTCATAACTAATACACATGCATCATCACAGGCAATGATTACTGGAAGAAGCAACTCCAGGCATTCTCCAAGTCTCTCCCGCTTCCCTGTAAAATAATTTTTAAAAATATTCCAACTGCTTGATTTTTACATAATATAATGGCCCCTGGAGTCACTGATACTCTTAAAGCAAAACCAAACTAGGAGTAAAAAAAAAAAAATCCATTCATACTTCTCAACACCAAAGAAATCATTTCAATGCAAATTGTAAGTATTCAAATTTGTCACTATACACATGCAGAAATACATATTTATGAGGTAATGCAATGCATTATGGCCCTAATGGTTATTTGCCTCTTAATGCAGGTTAGAAGGCAATACTGTAATGCATATTAATATTGCATATCATGGGATACTTAGTAATTAGATGCAAAGCAAGCAAATACATGCAAAACAGCTCATTACTGTATAAACTGAATAACAGCTTGTGTGCTAGTAAAATACCAGTATATATTTCCATGCCAGGAGTATCGGGCAGCAAAGCCACAGCCTGATGCTCCTGGGCCACTTCTTAGAGGCCACGTGGAACTATCCTCCCCCTTCCGCCTCCCCCTTTGGCTAGTCCCCACTCTACAGGTCCATCTTGCAAATCCAGGGGTGTGGGTGGAGTATCGGGATCAGGGCAGGAGCAATCCCCAGATATTCCTGCCCTTTCTGGCATTGGGTTCAAAATGGTGCCAGTGATCTCTAGCGGTAGGTCTTTTGATTACTGCGACTGCTAGAGGTCAAGTTGTTGTGAATCTGGAAGGGGGCTTTGGGAGGAAGGAAATACTTTCACTTGACTCCTTTAAGCAGCAGCCCAGGAATACTGGCTCGCAATTTTGGTACAATACTACAGGTTAAGTCACTCCCATGGTACTAAATACTGCAGGTTCTCACTCCCACAGGAAATTAAGTAGTAAAAGCTTGTTACTGCACCTTAGAAGCCACCCCCAGAATTGGCTGACCTGAGGTTTTCAAATACGCTAAAAAAAAAGATCCTGATACATGACATCATAGAAATATATGAATCAAGGTTCTTATTCTATATTAAAGTAGTTTATGATGTATCTTAAAATATATATGTACATAAATAGCAAAGTTTTAGTAGCTCTAACAGGTCAGCTACATCTACTGGACTTTTTCTTTATTTTTGGTGATAGTAATCAGGATTTTTTTTTTTTTAAATACAAAACTTTACCACATACCATGCACAGTAGGCTAATTCTACTTACAGGGTAATAAAATTTACAATATAACCTGGGCATCTGAATACCATAACAGTGCCCATGCAATCTGCTGTGCACTAATGGTTAGTTTTCTTTTACAGCACACTGTTGAGCAATTTCTATGAAGGCTGGAGCACATATTTGTTTTTTAATTTTTAAAAATATTACATTATTGAAAACGAAATAGTAAAATGCACAGAAAAATAATATACACAAGCAATCCGATTACAAAACCAAAGTGGCTTACTAGTCCACATTATGATGGAGCATGTATACTTATGTTTGCTTGTTAACCCAACCTGGGTATTTTTTTTTTTTGAGAACACTGGGTAAACATCAACATTTTGTCAATTCTATACCAAAGTTAGGGGACCTTTTACTAAAGGGCGATAGAATCTGGGCTTACCGCATCTTAACATGGGACTTTCCCCACACACTAGGCCTAGATTCAGCATGGCAGTATCTATGGTTTTCTTTTGTTTGTATTTGTTAAAAAATATTTTGCAGGTCCTGCACGACTTGCAAAAAAAAAAACTAACATCTGAAAAGTTACTGCCTTCTATTTAGGAGGCGCTGTCCTCGTGCATTAACTCATTGTTAGTGCGCTAATAGCAAACACACTAGCTGGTTAACGCTTCCACACCCATTCCCTACCCATGACACACCCCTTCTAAAAAATATATATATATTTTAAAAAGTGTTAGCACATAGTGCACATTGTGGTCCTTTTAATAAGGTGTGCCGAAAAATGGCCTGCACTGTTGTAGGCGCGTGTATTGGACATAAGCAGGTCCGTTTTTCAGCATGCCTGTAAAAAGGGCTTTTTTTTTTTTTTTTTTTTTGCCGAAAATGGTCGTGTAGCAAAACAAAAATTGGCACTCGTTCATTTTGGCCCTGAGATCTTACCGCCACCCACTGACTTACAAGTAAGGTCTCGTGCGTTAACCAGGTGGTAATCTTTAGCGCACATATACTGCCGATTAGCACCACAAGGTAGAAAAATTTTTAAATATTTTTTCTGCCGTGCGTAAAAAATGGAAATTACCACCCGGGGCATGCGTTAGTTCCAAATTGACGTGCACTGGATACGCGTAGGGGCCTACGTGCCTTAGTAAAAGGGCCCCATTAATAGGCAAAATAGTACATGAAAAACAGGCTACATGTTTTGCAGCAAGTGTGCATTTTTCAGCTTAATGCCTTTTAGTAAAACGGTCTCTTTAAAGCAGCTAAGATTCAAACAGAACTACTACAACCCTTGAGAAAGAAGTACAATGAAAATTCTGGGCACTGGACTGTATAGTTTATTCCACACTTGTTACTTAACTTCACACAATATCAGTTTTCTTTTGGGTGGTGGTACCTTCTCACCTTCCTCTGGGGGCCAGGTCTTTGGCCTACTTGCCTTTCACTTACTGGGAGTTTAGATATGTCTAAAGGATGATCAGGTTTCTTCCTTCCTTTAAGAGGAACCGTATCTATTCAGTAAAGATTTTTTCTAAAGAGCTAAATCCTGCCTCCCTTGATACTCATTTCAAATGCATTATCTATCACGCACAAATTAAAGAAATACTGTGTAACCACTGTTCACTCTTGGTAGGTGCAGTCAGATAAAATCATTAGGCAACCAATATCGCACTAACTTGCAAAAAGGAGTTCAACAGTTCAGTTTATGATTTATGAGGTCAGAAAAGCATTCGTATCATTGATTCCGATTCTTAAATAATTCTGAACTTTAAATAATGAGTTCCTAATAAGAAGAACTGGATTAAATCACACATACACTATAAAACACAACACAGAGGATACACCTCTGCACATAAGAAAAACCATAATGAAAAAAATATCACATTTACAGTTGCTTTTCACAATAGATTTCATATCTGCTGAAAAAAAATGTAAACATTTTCAACTAAAATTTAACTGTGAAATGAGTACGGACTGACAGTGCTTACGCGTCAAATCTATGTACAGCACGTAATAATTTTCTCCCTGGATCTTGCTGCAGGGAGCAAAGGCCTTTATTCAAAAAGGCTTTTTCCCTGTCCTTTGCTGAATGAGGAAAAACACCATTAATACGGGTCCAAAGGCCACAATCTATTGCAAAACGCATTTTTAGGGCAGTCACACAATCCATGAAGAGTGGGTTTTATAATTTTGGATAGTTCCATTTATTGTCAATAATTGAATAAATCAGCAATCCAACACGGATGTAAACTGACATTTTACTCGTCATCAACCTTAGGTGAATGTGATACACACACACACAACCCCCCCCCCCCCCCCCCATACACACACTCGATCTGTCCTTGCTTTTCTCAACTCACAGACTGTAGAAATCTGCCTGACACTGGTCCTACTTCTCAATTGCTAAGAGTTGCCTTCAAGGCCAACGGCTGCCCATCCATTGTCAGGACACATGGATAGGCAGGATTGGGTTTTGATGGCAACTCCCGAGATTGTGAAAATTTTGAACACCCTACTGCTTTCTGGCCCTCGGGGACTGTGGTTGCCCACCTCTGCTCCAAACAATCAGGTTGTCCAACATACAGTAGCAGGGGAAGATAGATGTTCCATGTCATTTGAAAGTGATGATCTTTTTAATGTCGTTACTATGAATGTTTTTCCTCAGTCAACCAGAGCAAGCTCTTCTCCAGCAGCAATCGCTTACTTGAGCCATTCTAGAACGTTATATAAAACGAGAGAATCGAATGAACAGAAGACATCTTCATCCAACATTCTGGAGCATCTTGAGTCAATAAGTTATCAAACATGCAGTTGTGGCTTGGTCAATCTCCTGGGTCCTCAAGAGTGCTCATTTTTCCTTAGTATTTTAGTGTATAGATATGGTCTGTTTTATCCATTTACCAATTGTCCCTCTTGATGCTAGCATTGCTAAGAGAAACGGTAAAGAGTGTGGGGGTGGTGGAGGAGGCAGGATTGCAACAAGGCCGCACAGGTTTTCTTCCAGGTTGACAATGGAACTTTTACAAGGTCAGCACAGAGGAGACGAACTGAAATTTTGTATCTATTGTTACCTTGATAATTTAAGCAAGCAGTCCTTGAGTTATAGGAAACCTCTTATTGCCTTCAGATAGAGCCCTCTATTCTGCATAAAAAGACTGGAGAAACTAACAAGATTTAAATTTATGCTAAGGGAATTAATGAGGCTAGTGCATGTAAAATGGAGTTGCTTACATATACAAGGGTTCTTCTTAGAAAATAGGATCATGCAGTCACCTCAGGGGAGATATCCTTGATGGAACCTGGATAGATCTGCTCTTCAGAGCCTAGAAAAACCAAGGTGGTTTTTCTAAGTGCGTGTGTGTAGAGTTTCTTGCTGTTGTAACCGTTTCATACCCTTCAGTCCATATCACAGCTGAAGAACACTTTAATTGATGAGGGGAAGGTGTGTGGGAACAGTGGCTGCATGACATTGCTGTCTACAGAAAGCCCCCATTAGAAGTAAGCTACTCAAAGATGAGGTGGCACCCCTCAAGCTTGGGGTTGCCAGTATTCCCATTTCATTGAAGCAACCCAGAGGAGAGACCAGTCTCTTGGATGGATAGGGCTGCAATACATCAGGCAGTGGTGTAGCCATGGAGGGGGAAGGTCGCCTTAGCCCTTTTCACTTTTAGCATGGTACCCCTCTGCATTCCTGGCTGGCGGGGATGCCAAGCCCTGTCAGCCGAAGACCTCTCTTGCCTGAGGTGAACCTGCAGCAGGTCTTATTCAGCAGGCATGCTTCACCACTAATGCCAGCTCTCTAGTGCATGCTCAGTTCAGGTTTAACTAAGCATGTGCAGGAGAGTTGGATGAGCAGTGAAGTGTGCCTGCTGACTAAGTGCTGCTGCAAGCATGACACAGGCTGGAGAGGTCTTCAGCGTGTGGGGCTTGGCATCTCTGCCAACTCAGATATTTATATTATGAGAAGAGAGAGAGAGAGAATGAATTGCACGCCCATCCACCTTGGGCTAAGGCTAACCCAGAACTGGCTGTCTGATTACACCATTGACATCAGGTGACAAAGGTTCTAAAGAACAGTCTGACCAAATGCTCTATCCATTCTGGAAACATGGTGGAAGACAGCAGTGAGAAGTGAAAATGTGCGTTGAAAATCAAGTAGCTGCCTTGCACCTGTCTACTAGAGGCACCAATTGATGTTAATTTTGTCCACAGTTGTTGGGCTCTGTTCCTGTCAGAAGAGGAGATGCTTGCCAAATTAAAACAAAAGGCAATAACACTCCCGATGTCCACTGGTGTCAAGTTTGATGAACAAACAACTGTGAGCATTTTCTATGTTCTGCAGTTTGAGGAAGATAATCTGATAAAGTTTGTTTGTAGGTCAGAGTGTGCAGCAGGGTCACTGTGGGTTTGGAAAACCACTGGCATGATAGATTGATTCACACTAGCTTTTTCTGAAGTCCACTGCAGTGCCCCCTAGGGTGCCCTGGCATGTCAGGGGGACCAGTGCACTACGAATGCTGGCTCCTCCCACAACCAAATGGCTTGGATTTGGTCGTTTCTGAGATGGGTGTCCTCAGTTTCCATTATCGGCGAAAAACGGGGACGACCATCTCGGTCGACCTAAATGTTGAGATTTGGCCATCCCCGACCGTATTATCGAAACGAAAGAGGGCCGCCTATTTTGTTTCGATAATACGGGTTTCCCTGCCCCTTCACGGGGATGTCCTATGAGGACATCCTCAGAAAAACTTGGGCGCCCCCCGTTCGATTATGCCCCTCTGAGTCATCTAGTTCCCCCCTCCTCCTCCCCCCCCCCTTTCCCTGGACATCATGGTGGCGCTGACAACTGTGCCTTCAACTGTTCATAGGGTTGCCAAAGCTTTTAAAAGTCACCATGTGGCCTCTTCTCATTGCAGTAAGTTTTGACATTTGGTAGAAGTAGTCCACTTTACGCAGTATGAGTTGCATGGATGGTAGAGTTTGTTGCTTCCAGGCAGTTTGTATTTTAGAGTCCTAAGAAGGTCTCAACTTCCTGAATAGGTGTACGAGTAGTGTTATCAGTGGTGAACCCCTCATCATGGGGGGTCCAATCTGCAACTTTTACTGGTCTATGATCTGGTTCTAGTTGCTCGGCAGATAGGTAGTAAGAAGAAATAGACGCAGTGGTTACCACAACCTTCCCACATTCTGATTGCCTCCTTGCATAGCACAAAGGAGTTACGACTCCCTGGCTTGATGTAGAACATGACAAACTGATTGTTGGTGCAGATGAAAGGTACCTTTCCCCTAATTCCATTTTCCTGCAGTATCAACGGAGCTCAATGGTTGATGAAGAACCGATTCTCATTAGGTCCAAGACCCTTATGTGAAAGGGAACCAACAACCACCATTTTTAAGGGGTAGTTGATGGAGGCATTTACTACTACCCTGTTTCCCCGAAAGTAAGACATCCCCCGAAAATAAGACCTAGTAGAGGTTTTCCTGAATTGGTAGATATAAGGCCTCCCCCGAAAGTAAGACCTAGAAAATTTTTGTTTGAAAGCAGGGCCGCCGAGAGCCAGACAAGGCCGCCTCCCCCACCCGAGGTCGCTGGGCCCCCCCTCCGTCGCTCCTGGAACTAACCTTAAACGCCTCCTTTCACCTTCGCAGCAAGCAGCAGCAGGGCAGACCTCGCCTTCCTTCCGTGCCCCGCCCTCGCGGATGTTATGTCAGGCAAGGGCGGGACACGGAAGGAAGGAGTGGCCTGCCCTGCTGCTGCTTGCTGCGAAGGTGAAAGGAGGCGTTTAAGGTTAGTTCCGGGAGCGACGGAGGGCGGGCGGGCCAACCCTGATGCTTCCTGAAAAATAAGACAGCCCCTGAAAATAAGACCTAGCGCATTTTTGGGGGCAAAAATTAATATAAGACAGTGTCTTATTTTCGGGGAAACACGGTATTTGATGTGACCAATTACTGCCTACTGCAATACCAGAAAAGCTCTGTGGTTATCCACAACATTCTTTAAACTCTGTTACTTTTTGTCTCCCATCATCTGCATTTCTATTTGAAGAATTATTTTCCTAATGTTACTTGCCTTTGAGACTCACCCCGACTTCTTGTTCTAAAACCCACTTTCTGCTAAAAAAAAAAAAAAATAATAATAATTTGTTTCTGGTTTGTTACTTATACTGTTTTAAGCTACGTTAATATCTCTATCCTATCCCCTTCCTCTTTACACTCAGGTACATATTTAGGCCTTTAAGCATCATTTCATAAGGCTTTTGATACACACTGTACCATTGTCGTAGCCTGTCTGGTTTTGTCAATAAAAAAAATCACCTGTTTTTTTGCCTCCACGGAATTACAGGTCTTGCTGCTTTTTTTTTCTCTTTTTTTACTTAAATCATTTTCTTTTTATTCTTTATTTCTCTATACTGAAAAAATATAGCATTTACTAAGAGACTAGGGAAAGTAGAATTTACAATCTTTATCTGAAAAACAAAGTGTTGCCATAGGACTATATATTAGCAGGACTGTGCAAATTAACCTTGCCGCAAATCAATGCAGAGGACTAGGAACTAGAAGTTTTAGGAGCAATGGGGAGGTTTTGTAATTCCGGGTGGATTGCACATCAGCTTGACTAGGTAGCAGCAACCTCCCTGAAACAGTGGGACAATCTGCAGCCTTCTAGGTTCCCCTAACAGCATGTTCAGCAATGGCATAAAGTCCCCCTCCGTGCATATCACGGAACGTGAAACTTGTCTCCATCTGCTGAAGATATAGGAAAGAGAACCTTGGTCCAGAATTCATGGCAAAATAAGCCAACGCTAACATTTCTCATAAATTTACAGTCTGTGGTACATGAAACAGAAACAGAAACAAGAACCAATGTAATAAGCATGCAAGGTTAAGACAAAGTCCTTCAAAACGAGTTAAGGATGACAGGATTTATCTTTTGAGTTTATGGGTTGCTATGACTCATTTTAAGCCAAAAAGAAACCTAAAAATCAGTTTCTGTTTACTCAAAACCACAATTTTAACATAGTTAACAATAACAAAATAACCTCTTTGACCAGTCCACAGCTAAAGCTGAGATGAGGTTTGTAGAGTTCGGAAACACAAGTTCATTGTAAACAAAACATACTCGTAAGTTTCAATCCGCTGTTGAGTTCTGAGGAGATTTAAGGAAATGGGCAGACAAGAGACAGTGAAGATACAGAAGAGAAAGTAAACATTTTTTTGGTCTTGACCTCTGCAGAAAGGTACAAAATTCTCCATCATAGAAAGACCAACCACCAAAGAGTCAGTGCAAGAACTACACAAAAGGACATCACGAAAGGAACGCGGGGATTTGGAAAAATGATTGAATACAGGCGGCACTTTTCAAGAGACTTGTGCTCCTCAGGGATCGGGATAGAAACCTTGGGAAGAACACTTTCCTCTTCTTTTGTCTCCCCAGGCCAGGCTCTCCCACTGGGCTTTTCTTTCTTTTTAACCTTGTCCTCTTCCTGCACTAAGAGAGGATGGTCCTGTGTCTGCTTCCATGGTAGAAGATCAAGAAAGACAGAGAGAAATGAAACAAAAGTGATAGATGGAAAAGTGCTCAGAATGACCCTTAAGGATGTGCAAAGTATTTGGAGATGTTTCCTGGGGCCCCCTCCTTTTATAACTTAGCCTTCACCAGAATGAAGTTACAGGGACAAAACTATACTATCAGATACTGAGGCAGAACTCAGCATGCTAGACCTGATCATCTTAAAAAGACTGGAGGAGTGACCTAGTGGTTAGGGTGGTGGACTTTGGTCCTGGGGAACTGAGGAACTGAGTTCGATTCCCACTTCAGGCACAGGCAGCTCCTTGTGACTCTGGGCAAGTCACTTAACCCTCCATTGCCCCATGTAAGCCGCATTGAGCCTGCCATGAGTAGGAAAGCGCAGGGTACAAATGTAACAAAAATAAAATAGATACTATTGGAGATTCTACATGGAATGTTGCTACTATTGGAGATTCTACATGGAATGTTGCTATTCCACTAGCAACATTCCATGTAGAAGGCTGCGCAGGCTTCTGTTTCTGTGAGTCTGATGTCTGACGTCAGATTCACAGAAGCAGAAGCCTGCGCGGCCACATTGGTGATCTGCAAGGGCCGACTTCTACATGGAATGTTGCTAGGGGAATAGCAACATTCCATGTAGAATCTCAAATAGTAGCAACAGTGGAGGAGTGTAAGCCGCATTGAGCCTGCCATGAGTGGGAAAGCGCAGGGTACAAATGTAACAAAAATAAAATAGATACTATTGGAGATTCTACATGGAATGTTGCTACTATTGGAGATTCTACATGGAATGTTGCTATTCCACTAGCAACATTCCATGTAGAAGGCTGCGCAGGCTTCTGTTTCTGTGAGTCTGACATCTGACTCACAGAAGCAGAAGCCTGCGTGGCCACATTGGTGATCTGCAAGGGCCGACTTCTACATGGAATGTTGCTAGTGGAATAGCAACATTCCATGTAGAATCTCAAATAGTAGCAACAGTGGAGGAGTGGCCTAGTGGTTAGGGTGGTTGACTTTGGTCCTGAGGAACTGAGTTCGATTCCCGGCACAGGCAGCTCCTTGTGACTCTGGGCAAGTCACTTAACCCTCCATTGGCCGCATTGAGCCTGCCATGAGTGGGAAAGCGTGGGGTACAAATGTAACAAAAATAAACTAGTGAGAAACCCCGCATGCAGGGATAACAAATGTCCATTAATTCTCTTAGTTTAAGACTGACTGGTGTTGGCGGTTCACTCAGCTGGGAACCCACACTGCACTCAAAAATCATCTTGTTGGTGGCCAATAACTTTAAACAGCACCTCTTCTTGACGGCTGCAAACAGCAGAATGGATATCTGATCTCCTTTTAAGTAAAATACATCACCTTTTTTATTCCAATTAATACATTAAAAAAAAAAAAAAGTTTCCCTAGATTTATTTACCACCTTTTTGAAGGAATTCACTCAAGGCGGTGTACAGTTAAGAATAAATCAAACATGAGCAATAGACAATTACAGCAGTAAAAATATTTAAATAATACAAAGTATAACACAGTATACTACTTACAATGTCAACACAATACATAATAGAACATTTTAATCGACAGTGAAGGGTATAAGCAATGCTTATACCCTTCACTCATAACACTAAAGTATGGGATCCTAACTGTATCAAAATAATCTCTCACCACCTTAATTGGAATGTCACTCAGTTGCTGGAATGGCTTCATTTAAACTATGAGCTTTTCATCTGAGAAGCTTAATTGTTCATGCTGGTCCCTAAACCTATGTTTAAGATATTGTATTTATTTGGCAGTATATATAAGATTTGTTGGTGGCTCAAATTCTGAACCTAGCTTCTCTGTGGGCTGGCTGGGAATGCATGGTAGCAGCCTTCATAGCCCTAGATTACATGGGATTCTGCCATCACACAACAATATCTAGTGGCCAGGCTTGAAGTGCACATGTACAACATTCTCAAGGAAGTCAATCCGTGGCCTCTGGTCAAAGACTGGAACTGAGATAGGTAGGTTATACTGAAAGGTAGGAGGGTGTTGTAAAAATGGGGCAAAATCCCAGACAGTGCAAATGATGGCTGTTGGCCTGAAAGGAGCAGGAGAACACTACTGGGCTAAAAAAAAAAAAAAAAAGGGTACCTGTGACAATAAATAGAAACTTATTCCCCGTTACCAAATGGCATGAAAACAATGCACGGCCCATCAAACTTCTGGAAATCATTAAAAACCAACTTGTTCAAAAAGGCATACCCTAATGATCCAACTTAAAACGCCTGAACCCTGCAACACAACAAAATTAATACTTGAACTGGACATAACTTAACTCTTCCTCTTGGATTCCCTAATATTTTTATTTTTGTTACATTTGTACCCCCACGCTATCCCACTCATGGCAGGCTTACATGGGGCAATGGAGGGTTAAGTGACTTGCCCAGAGTCACAGGGAGCTGCCTGTGCCGGGAATCGAACTCAGTTCCTCAGGACCAAAGTCCACCACCCTAACCACTAGACCACTCCTCCACTGTTGCTACTATTGGAGATTCTACATGGAATGTTGCTACTATTGGAGATTCTACATGGAATGTTGCTATTCCACTAGCAACATTCCATGTAGAAGGCTGCGCAGGCTTCTGTTTCTGTGAGTCGAGTGCAGGACGTCAGACTCACAGAAGCAGAAGCCTGCGCGGCCACATTGGTGATCTGCAAAGGCCGACTTCTACATGGAATGTTGCTAGTGGAATCTCAAATAGTGGTGGACTTTGGTCCTGGGGAACTGAGTTCGATTCCCACTTCAGGCACAGGCAGCTCCTTGTGACTCTGGGCAAGTCACTTAACCCCTCCATTGCCCCATGTAAGTCGCATTGAGCCTGCCATGAGTGGGAAAGCGTAGGGTACAAATGAAACAAAAATAAAATAGTTACTATTGGAGATTCTACATGGAATGTTGCTACTATTGGAGATTCTACATGGAATGTTGCTATTCCACTAGCAACATTCCATGTAGAAGTCGGCCCTTGCAGATCACCAATGTGGCCGCGCAGGCTTCTGCTTCTGTGAGTCTGACGTCCTGCACGTATGTGCAGGACGTCAGACTCACAGAAACAGAAGCCTGCGCAGCCTTCTACATGGAATGTTGCTAGTGGAATAGCAACATTCCATGTAGAATCTCCAATAGTAGCAACATTCCATGTAGAATCTCCAATAGTATCTATTTTATTTTGGTTACATTTGTACCCTGCGCTTTCCCATTCATGGCAGGCTCAATGCGGCTTACATGGGGCAATGGAGGGTTAAGTGACTTGCCCAGAGTCACAGGGAGCTGCCTGTGCCGGGAATCGAACTCAGTTCCTCAGGACCAAAGTCCACCACCCTAATATGTTTGTCACTTTTGAACTTTCACCACAATATCACTCTGCATTTGTTATACCGGAATCACGGTACTATGTAAGCCACACTGAGCCTGCAAATAGGTGGGAAAAACGTGGGATACAAATGCAATAAATAAATGTAACATGTGATGTGTATGTGGCCACAGCTCTAGCTAGGGAAATTTAATCTTGAGTGCTCGTGACAAATACTGCATTAAGAAAATCTCTGCTTCATCACTATTCCTCGTTTGTCAATTAATTTATTTATTTTAAAGTATAGGACTTGCTACAGTACTATTAACTATTTTGGGGATTCTGAGAGAGGATGATTCTCCCCCCCCCCCCCCCCCCCCGGCATACTTTGTTCAAACTGAATTGCTTTAACAGAATACCCTTTCCTCTAAGAGAGGAAAAATTTGGTCTTGAGCTCTCTCAACTGATCCACCCTCCCATAGTTAAGCTGGAATTTCTGTCCCGGATCTTTGCACACCCCTAAGTGACGAGTATCAAGGGGAAAGTAGCTAGGTGACGGAGCAGCAAAAACTAAAATCTGTATGCAAAGGTAATATGGAGGAAAACATAAAAAAGAAAGACAACATATAAAGAAAACAATACAGTTAAACACTTGGTTTGTCATTGGAAAAAAAAAACGGTCTACACCTTCATGCATTTTTGTTTTTTTCATTGAGCCATGCGCTGACTAAGCAAAGGATTAAGCTGCAAAAAGCCTGCAGCAGGTGCCGGTCTTGTAATAAGTTAAGGCTGGAGGGCAAGTGAGATGTAAAATTATTCATGTAGCAAAAATGTTTTTTAAAAATAAAAGACAAAATTGTTACTAAGCCGCGGTGAGTACTCGTTTGCATTTGCCTTAGTGCCATTTGCAAGGGCGGATTCTGGGTTCAGAAGCACAAACCAGCATTAAGAGTAGCTTTTACCTCTGGCCCACCGACCTTGCTCTCAGAGGGTACCACAGGGACTTTCTTGACCTGGACACGCACAAAAATGCATAAAATGGAGTTGCTTTTACCACTATAGCATAAACCTATCAAAACAGTATTGAATCATGCCTTGACTGTACCAATACTAATGTAGGAAACTGTCCTGAAAGTTAACGAGATTTTTTTTTTAATATGTCACCGACTTTCTACTATAGGGGTCCTTTTACTAAGGTGCGCTGGTGTAGGCGCGCATCCATTTTTCAGCGCGCCTATAAAAAATAAAGGCCTTTCAAAAATATATTTTTGCCTAAAATGGACGTGCAGCAAAAATTTAAAAAATTGGCGTGCGTCCATTTTGGGTCTGAGACCTTACCGCCGGCCATCGACTTGGCGGTTAAGATCTCGCACGTTAACCGTGTGGTAATCGTCTACGTGCGTAGAATGACGATTACCGCCCGGGTTTTTGCCGCGCGCCAGAAAATAAAAATTGTTTTCCGGCGCACGTAGCAGACGCGTGTCAAAAATGAAATTACCGCACGGGCCATGTGGTGGTAGCTGGGCGGTAACTCTAAATTGACGTACGTTGGGTGTGCGTAGGCACCTATGCGGCTCAATAAAAGGGCCCCCACGGTGATTTAAAGCACTACCTCCCACAGCAATCCCAGCGACTCCTCCCCACCTGTGAATGATAACTGCTAGAAATATTTCAGCACTGGATCAGCAGCAATGCTTCTTTCATGCTGCCTTTTGAATAAAAGTTAAACTCCCTTGGATGTGATACTTGACAAAAGGGCTAGAGCTTTTGCAGTACCAAGTATTAAAAGCACTATATAATGTACAACTATTAACCAAACTCAGGAATCACACTATGGTTATATTACAACAGAGTTAAACAAGAAAATATCTGAAGGAGGTTCTTTGACTTAATTTACTGCTTAGAGGATTCATTAGACACCAAAGGTTGAACAGCCTTGTGTTGAACAAGACAATATCAAACTCTGCAGGCCCACAACTCTATTTTCAAAGGAAAACTCTGCAGAATTTGAAAACTTGGTCAGTCAATGTTGCAGTTATATTTGGTCCCTATGGAGCCTATATCCTGTTACACAGCAGATACAAAATGTATACTGTAAACAACGCATGGGAATTTAAAAACGAAACTCTGGCATGTTTTCAGCCAGCCCCAGGCCATTTCTGACTGAGTCAAAGCATCGACGTTCAGAAACAGCACGGTGCATTTATCTACCGAGGGAGGGGGCAACTTTGATTCCTCCATTTCACCTGAGTTATTGCATAAGTACCTGGATAAATTCTTTTGAAAAACCATCCTCCCTAGGCATAACTATCGTGCAAGTTCTATTCCTAAAACAGATCCACCTTTTTTAGCTTTACTTTTTGGCATGGTAGAACATGATCAATTACTCGTGCAAAAGGATTCAATTTGTAACTGCACACAATTTAGAGTGACTCTTCCAAAATGCATTCCTTTAATTTTTCTTAAGCATCTTTCTGCTCAATTGGAATAATCCTCTAATGAGGCTACAGTGCAGTATTGTTTCATTCACAACTATTTGGAATTCTCTCACATCCCTTTTATACTCCTCCCCCCATCCAGTCCTGCCATAACAGCAAATGTCCTTGACTAAGGGACACAAACTGTAGACCCTGAGTTTGGTCGACATGGTGAGCATCCCCAGTTCGCCCAAGGAAAGAAGCCAGGCTCATGAACTGGAACCAGATCCTCAGGTAATGACACACAGCACTGCCCTGAGTCTGAGGCCACCCCCAAAAATCCCGAGGATGATATTCAGCCCATGGTGGTCAGTGCTTTTAAAATAGCCGACAGCTGCAGGCTGAATTAGAAACACAGAACGTAACGGCCGATCCATTCTGCCCATCTTCAGTAACCACTAACTCTTCCTTTTCCTAAGTGATCCCTCGTGCCTGTCTCACACTTTCTTAAATTCTGACACAGTCCTTGTCTCCACGACCTCCGCTGGGAGGCCATTCCACGCATACACCACCCTTTCGGTGAAAGAGTATTTTCTTAGATTTCTCCTTCTTAACTTCATCGCATGACCCCTCCACGCTATGTCCAGGCATCGGCACCGAGTGTCTGGGTTTTTGGCAGACCCAGAAGTAGTTCGAGGGCAGCAGTACTGAATATCACCACTGCCCGCATATCTTCCAGTTCTGCCGCTAGACCGTCCCGGAAAATGCCACACTAGATCTTCAGTGGCACGGTGGTGTTAAGGAGGCTCCTGCCCACTTAGACCATGCTGAGTAATTAACCCTCATCTTTTAAATGTGATTATCCTCCGACAGATGGCAGTAGAGTCTATAATGTCTGGACTGAAAAATCAAATCCTGGGATGTGTGAACTTACACAAATATTTTTAAGAAAAGAAAATGTCATATATCATACCCGTAATATGTAATGTAATACCTGGGACTTGGAATTGCAACTTTTCATTTGCACTTAATCAATAATTTTCAATAGCAACTGGTCAACAGATAACTATTACTCCAAGCCACTTCTATCCCCAAAATAACTATATAATTACTAACATACTCTAGTAGTGTATTTGGTTCCACTATTAATTTTTCTTCCAACCTTAAACACAAAGGGCCCTGTTTACTAAGGTGCACTAGCGCTTTTAGTGCACACTAATGCTAGAGACACCCACAGGAATATATGGGTGTATCTAGAGTTAGCATTAAACTATTAGAGTATTGCACCTTGCTTCTCACAGGTCTCCCACTTAGCCAGCTCTCTCCTCTTCAATCTGTTCAAAATTCTGCTGCACGACTAATATTCCGCCAGTGTCGTTATGCTCATATTAGCCCTCTCTCAAATCACTTCACTGGCTTCCTATCCATTTCCGCATACAGTTCAAACTCCTCTTATTGACCTATAAGTGCATTCACTCTGCAGCTCCTTAGTACCTCTCCACTCTCATCTCTCCCTACATTCCTCCCCAGGAACTCCGTTCACTAGGTAAATCTCTCTTATCTGCACCCTTCTCCTCCACCGCTAACTCCAGACTCCATTCCTTTTATCTTGCTGCACCATATGCCTGGAATAGACTTCCTGAGCCGGTACGTCAAGCTCCATCTCTGGCCGTCTTCAAATCTAAGCTAAAAGTCCACCTTTTTTATGCTGCTTTTAACTCCTAACCCTATTCACTTGTTCAGAACCCTTATTTTATCATCCTCACTTTAATATTCCCTTATCTCTTGTTTGTACTGTTTGTCTGTCCTAATTAGATTGTAAGCTCTGTTGAGCAGGGACTGTCTCTTCATGTTCAAGTGTTACAGCGCTGTGTACGTCTAGTAGTGCTTTAGAAATGATAAGTAGTAGTAGTAGTAGTATTCTAATTTTTAGCGTGTGCTAAAAATGATAGCGTGCCTACAACGCATCTTAGTAAACTGGGCCCATAATGTTATTGCGATGTTCTGGATTGCTAATGGCTGCCAACACACACCATTCGGCAAGGTAATACTTTTCTCTATTCTTAAAATTCAAGCCCCTTCTCTCCAGGAGAATGCCAGGGGCAAATCTGTCTTTGATAACATTTCTGGAGTTATAGTTTAGACATGTCTCTCTTTAAATACAAATGCTTAAAGAGTATGTTTGGAGTATATAACCACCGACTTGAAAACAAAATCTTCAAAAACATCTTTTGGGTTTTTTTTTGCTTAATTTCGTTCTGTTTTATTCTTTTAATGGGAAAGGCTATTTTTAGTTTTCTACTTACTATTCAACAACAAGCATACAAAACCAGCAGGAATCATGTCCTCTACTTTCAGAATGGGAGTAATCAGTGGTTAAAGCAGTGGACTGAGAAACATGGAATCCAGGGTTCAAATCCCACCGATACTCCTTGAGACCCTTGGGCAAATCGCTTCACCCTCCTCTGCTTCCAATATGAACAAATTGTAAGCCCTCCTGGGGACAGGGAAATACCTGCTGTACCTGAATGCAACCTGCCTTGAACTAAAATCCAGAACAGAATTAATCCCTTTTGGGGGATCTAGAAACAGAACTGCTTAGGTGGTTTTTTTTCCTCTCTTTTTCCTAAACATCTAGAATATTCATGATGCACTCCACGTCACTTCAAAATTCTCGTTACTGATTAGTATCTACGAATTTACTATAAATTAAATGCTTTTGACCTATTGTCACACGTTGCTGCTTATCAAATCACTTGACTTCTTTCTTGCCTGCCCATTACACAGAGACACTCCGTAATGGCCTTTGAGTTAGAATTCATGAAACATTTTAATCATTTTCTGTCTGAAGCAACATTTATTTTTATTGATGCAAGCACTGACATAATATATTGTGTAAAGCACTCACCCCTTCTCCTGCTCCTGTGTGGACTTGACCATTGATGTTAAGCGTTCGAAAAGGCGAGTGAGTTGACAGGCGTTTATCCCACTCACTGGGCCGTGGTGCAGGAACATTCTCCATAAAACTTTTTTTCAGCTCACTGATACTGGCATGGTGCTTCATGATTTCATCTTGAGTTTTGTCGAGATCCTAGAATTGAAAAAAAAAAAAAAAAAACCAGATAAAATCTCAAAAAATTGAGGTTTATAAATAACTAATACAAGTGTTAGGAGATTATAAACACCACCTCTGGAGCTCCAGAAACAAACCCAATCATTTAACTACAGGCTGATTTATAAAATCACATAGAGAGAAAGCTTACACCACAGCAGGAATCAGCATATAGGCATTTTAAGATTATACCATAAAATAAGAAGTCACCAGAGTACTTAATTTGGGAGGAACTTTTCTGCTTAGGTATCCTTGTCGTTGTATGATTGTATATAATTCTTCAAATTATCTTTTCCTTGATCCAGGAAAGTTACTTGAATTTATTTCTAGCAAAGAGTGAGTTCTTAATACCTGAATAATAATACTATGTACCGGCTGCGCTCAAAATGTATGCTTCTGCTTCTAGCATATATTTGCTATGTCTTTTTTTTTTCTTAATGTTTAATTTCTCTGTACTTAGATCATGATGAGGTGTATTTTCAAAGCACTTAGACTTACAAAGTTCCATAGTAACCTATGGAACTTTGTAAGTCTAAGTACTTTGAAAATGAGCCCCATTGTGGACTAAATATTGAATATTTTTCTTTTGTTTATTGAATGTTCAATGTATTTGAAATTTCTATATTTCCATATAGTTATGTTTAATGGCATGAATGTAAAATTGAAACTTTATAAATAAAGAAAAAAAAATAAGAAGTCAAAAGATATAATGGGTCAAATTTCAAAAGATTTTCCTCATGTAACTGAACAATTATATCAGTAAAATAAAGGGCTGAAAACTGTCCTCCCCTTCTGTGAGTAAAGGTACTCGCATAGTTTACTTTTCACTGTTCTGCAGCGAGAGCTGGGGGACAAATCTGCACAGATTTCATTTTGAAATTTTCACACATGGTTTACAAAGTCCACAAGTACTGAAGCATTTGTTCAGCTAGTTGGCCACAAATGTTCAAAACAACTTCTTGAAGGCCCTATATACATGTATATATTTTTTTAATTACTCTATAGGTACCATATATAGAGTCAGGGCCTTTCAAGCCTTACTTCTTTGGCTAATATGTAATGCAGTATACTAGAGTCAAACACAGGAGGGAAATACAGCTTCCTTCCTTCCTCCAGCAAAGAATTCAAGTGCTTAATTGTGCACCGAGTGAAAAATATTTGTATGAACCTTAGTAAATTTCATTGCTTGTCCCTGGTCTTTGTACTTTTTGAAAGGCTAAGCAACTGATTCACATTTACCTATTTAATGCCTTTCGTCATGATTTTGTTGACCACTATCATATCTACTTCAAGTTCAGCTTTATTTGAGATACCTCTAATAAATGTGCAAAGTGATTTTCAATTCAAGATAATGATCAATAGGGAAAAACAAGGAACAATTTAAAATATATATATAAGAGGAAACAGAAAGCAAAAGGGGGATCAAGAGTCTTATAATCTCTTCAGGTGATTCGAGGGGGGGGGGGGGATGGATCAAAGAAGAGTAGAAAGCATCGTAGAAGGCTACTTCCTAAACAACAACAAAAAAAAAAACCATGAAATTTTTATCTTAAAAAAAAAAAAAAGCTACAGTATCGAGTTATGGAGTGTGGTCAACAGCATCAATCTTTAAAGGCAGCTCCAGGGGTGATCTGGGAAACTATAGACCGATGAGCCCGACGTTGGTACTGACAAAATTGTAGCAGCTATTCCATTAAACAAAATTTATAAGTCATATGGATCGATGTGAGACGTCAACATGGATTTAGAAAAGGGAAGCCTTGCCTTACCAACCTGTTTTGATTTTTTTTAAAAGATGTTACTGTGGATAAGGGTGAATCAATTGATCTGTTGTATCTGGAATTGTCAAAATGCCTTCTGATAAGTCCCTCATGAAAGACTCCTGAAGAAGTTATTAAATCAATGTATAACAGGCAGTCTCCTATTACAGACTGAGTAGTACTAAATGGTGCGTTTTCTCAGCAGAGAAAGGTAAATAGTGAATATGTCATGGAATGATGCTTTAACATTGTTAATTTAAGTTTGATATTTATAACCCATTCAACCAAAGTAGTTCAAGGCCCTGTTACAGCAAAACTACAGCAGGAATTATTTTTTTCACGGAGAGGGTGGTGGATGCTTGGAATGCCCTCCCGCGGGAGGTGGTGGAGAGGAAAACGGTAACGGAATTCAAACATGCGTGGGATAAACATAAAGGAATCCTGTTCCGAGGGAATGGATCCTCAGAAGCTTAGCTGAGATTAGGTGGCAGAGCCGGTGGTGGGAGGCGGGGCTGGTGGTTGGGAGGCGAGGATATTGCTGGGCAGACTTATACGGTCTGTCCCAGAGCCGGTGGTTGGGAGGCAGGGATAGTGCTGGGCAGACTTATATGGTCTGTGCCCTGAAAATGGCAGATACAAATCAAGGTAAGGTATACACAAAAAGTAGCACATATGAGTTTATCTTGTTGGGCAGACTGAATGGACCATGCAGGTCTTTTTCTGCCGTCATCTACTATGTTTACTATTACTATTACATCGGCCAATAAGTTATACATAGATACAAATTAAACACTTCCATTACAAAAACATTAGCTTTCAAAAAACTCTTTAAAGGTTAATTAATGATCTGAAAAAAGGGAATGCTGAATAAGGTGACTGAATACATTTATATCTGCAGATTCAAACTGTGAAATCATGAGTGGATTGTGATAGTTGCAACACTATATGGCAACATTGAGTTAAATGTACCATTTAGATGCCCAATGTGACAAAAGTAAAGTAATGCTTATAGGAAAAAAACAGTCCCAACTATATATACATGATGCTAGTTTCCCTACTGGGAGTCACAACCTAGGAAACGATCTTGCCGTTATTGCCGACATCTGAATGTACTAGTAAATTAAGACATCACACACTATCAGGGGCATTTTCGAAAGAGAAGGGCGCCCATTTTCCGACACAATTTCTAAAGTCCACTGCAGTGCCCCCTAGGGTACCCGGTTGGTGTCCTGGCACGTCAGGGAGACCAATGCACTACGAATGCTGGCTCCTTCACGACCAAATGCCTTGGATTTGGTCGTTTTTGAGATGGGCGTCCTCGGTTTCCATTATGGCCGAAAACCGGGGACGACCATCTCTAAGGTTGACCATCTCAGCATTTAGGTTGACCATCTCTAAGGTCGACCTAAATGTTGAGATTTGGGCATCCCCAACTGTATTATCAAAATGAAAGATGGACGCCCATCTTGTTTTGATAATACAGGTTTTCCCGCCCCTTCGCCGGGACGTCTTAAGAGATGGGCACCCTTAGAGATGGTCGTCCCGGTTCGATTATGCCCCTCCTCGTATGCTAGTCTAGGGGTCAGCAACTAGTAGCACGTGAAGACGTTCAGTTTGGTACACAGAAGCCGAACTAGAAGGAGAAACATCAGGGCTGAAGGAGGAAGCCAGCAACTAGTCTCTTCCTCCTCTAAGTGGTTACTTAGCTCCCATCAAAACCCCTCTTCTCTGGCAATCAAATATCATGGATGTAGATGTTGCAAGTTTTTTGGACTTTTGTCCAAAAGCACTGCTGACCCCTGATCTAGACTATTAGTGAGAAGAGTATAAAAGTCCCATCAATCCCTAAAATGTTCCTTGTGGCTAAAAGTGACCTTGAGGTCACAGATTAGCAGTCAAATAGGAACAGTGAAGTGGCAAATTAGAAGTGGATGGATGCAACTGTGCCATTCATCATTCCTTGCTTTTTCTTTAAGGCGCCTTCAAAGTTATGACAGAGCAAGTTAGATTTTAAAAGTTTGTGCATCACTTCTGTGTTATAAACGACTTACTAACTACCCTCACATGTTCTACCTAAATATAAGTATTATATAATGAGTGAAATCTTGAAGTGTGTCTTATAAATCCTAGTTCTTGCCTTTTTCAGCTGTTAATTGATAATGAATTCTCTTCCCTTGTTTTCCAATGCCCCACGCTCTACAAGCTTATATGGCAATCTTTGAATGATTACGGAAATGCTTATCTCAGATACAGTGCAACCTCAAACTACCTTCTGAGCATTTCAAACAGAAGAATTACCTACCTGTAAAGACAGTTGTCTGTAGATAGCAAGGGAATGTACCCACAATTGATGACTTGACATCAATCTGATGGCTCCAGACTCGACACTTATCTTATAGCTTTTCTGATCCTGCAGAAATTCCTGTGCCGACCCTGCTCTCCCCCCCCAGTTGATAATTTAGCTACTAGATATCAATAAAAGGAGAAAGACAGTGGGAAAATGTGGCTGCTTTCCTTTGCGCACATTGAAGGATTTCAACCCATTACATGTTGCTGCTTATCAAATCATTTGGTTTTTTTTGTTTTGTTTTTTTGCTGTTGCAGAAATATAGTAACTTCCGACACGAACACGTAATGAGCAACAATAATCCTGCAAGCCTGTTACAAGCAGAGGCTCAATATTGGGGTGAGTTGTTAATTCATTAAATATTTAACCAAATGTACAGGTAGGCAACTCCATTTTCCCTTGTCAACAAGCAAGGAAAATACAGGCAACATTTGAGGGTGATTACCAAGTTGAAGGTTGTCCTTGGGCGGTATGATTTGGTTGGGTCCAGGAATTTAAAGCAAGGGACACTGGAGGCAAAAAAGGTTCCAGAGGATAAAGCCAGACAGCACTGAAAGTATAGGCTGACAACCACATTGTAGCTTTGCAGATGTTTGGTATGGTGTGGAATCTGCTTTTGTAGAAAGCTTGTGCATACCAATTTGGCAACAGGCTGTAAAAGTCCATTCTGCAGTAGCAGAGTTGAACCGTCTGATACCCAATTAGAAAATATATGCTTTGCAACTCATGCACCAAGATTGTTAGGGTAAAAAAACAAATAACTGGGAGCATCTGGTGCCATGGAAGTAATGCAATAAGGTATGCATGGAAGTTAAAGGTGTGAAGTTATTTCTTTGCTGCTGTGAATACAAGGCTTTGGGAAAAATATTGGAAGGATGATGGTTTGATGGAGATGGAACTCACAATACAACTTTCAGGAGTAACTTCAGCAGAACGCTACCCAATTTGTGAAGAAATGAGTGCAAGAAGGGTAGTCCTCAAGGGACTGATGTTCACCAACTCTCCTAGCTGATGTGCTGGCAACACATATATACGAGTGACACTTGTCTGAATAATTCAAATGGAATATCCATGAGTTGAGAAAGTATAATGTTGAGATCCCTTAAAGGAAATGGTTCCAAACGGGAAGTTGGGATTCAGTCCCCTGATGAACCTGGAGATGAGATGTGAATGGACACGATTCCCATTGTGATAGGCTACAATGGTGGCCTGTTCTGGATAGGTGCAAAAAAGGGAAGCGAGTATGTCAGGGACTGAAAAACATGGTGGATCATGATGGTTGGCTTTACAGCAATGTGCAAAATGAGTCCTCTTTAAATTACTACGATTGTCTAGTTGGTCTTGCTGGAGTTTGCAAGAAATATTTTGCACTTCTTGTCATACTGGCAGTTGAGAAATGATTTCCCTTTCAATATCCACATTGTGGGTATAAGAGACATAGCGCTGGGATACTTAAAAAAAAAAAAAAAACCTTGGAGATGCATCCACCTAAGGTTGTGGAGTGTACGTGTGGTGAGAGAGGTGGTACTAAGGTTATCTGAACATGAAGCTCCTCTGGAGGGTTTTTCTGTTTTTTTTGGATTTGGGGGGGGGGGGGGCACATCTGCTACCATAGCAGTAAATGTTTTACACATTGGGTCACAGCCATCTTTTTGAAAGCGTTTGGTGATGTTTATTCCACTAGAGTTTTAGATACTGTTGCAGAGATCCCATGTATAACAATGCAAAAGGAATGGCATGTATTGTGTGTGTACTACTAAATACTTTTTGTAAAAAAAAAAAAAATCTATATTTAACAGTGATCACATAACCTGATGTGGCCATGTTTTGCCTGGAATGGCTGCATCAGGGGTACACAAGATTCTAAAACAAAACATAAATAATCCATCATATATAAAAGTCAATAAACACAAAAACAAATATAAAATGACAAAATTATTAACAAATAAAGTAATCAATTACACACGTATGTAATACACAATCTAAACAAACAACGAAAACTAATTGTATATATAATTCATACAATACACATAGGCATACTTTATGTACAAGGTTCATTAGGATTTCATAAAAGCCGGGTTATGTGATCACTTTTTAACATATAAACGGCAAGTGACCGACTCACCTGCAAATGCGCAGTAGAGTCGGAACGCTGAGAGTGTAGAAGTCCAAGCCCCGCCTCCACCAGTAGTACAGCCCAATAGGGAGGAGGGCTTGGACATGGGCATGGAAATCGGAGGAGGAGGGAGCAGGGAGAGAAGGAGGGAGCGGAACTGAGGGAAACAGACGCTGGGGGGAGGGCAGGGTTGGTGGACTGGGGGAGGTCATGGGAAAACAAAAAAATAGCCTGTTACGGGCTTAACGGCTAGTATAGTATATTCTTTTATTTGAGTGACGCTCTTGTATTTTCTGTCCTTTTTGGTGTGGTGTGGTGCAGCTGTCTGTATTATACTATGCTATTTTACGTAGAGTGGCTGCTATGTGACCCAGAAGCCCAAGAATTAAGCAGGTGGTTACTATACAAGAAGGGTACAAGTTGATGGCATGTAGTCTCACATGGGAGGAATGTTCTGCTTCGAGTGGCGAGGCATAAGCCTATGACATGTATCTCTTGTATATGGATCTATATAGATGTTTCTTTGTAGACCATAAAACAAGATTTTGGTGTGTGTGTATGTGTGTACTGTGGCTCACGTAGGAGCAGACTCTGTGGGTTGAGGGTGGGACACGGAAGGAAGGAGTGGCCTGCCCTGCTGCAAGTGCGAAGATGACTGGTGAAAGGAAGCGTTAAGGCTAGTTCCGGGAGCGACTGAGGGCGGGGGGAGCCGGCGATCGAGGGGGGGGGGAGAGACCTGATGTTTCCCCGAAAAATAAGGCCTCCCCTGAAAATAAGACCTAGCAGGTCTTGGGGAGCAAAAATTAATATAAGACAGTGTCTTATTTTCGGGGAAATACTGTAGCTGGGCACTGAAGTTAAAGGAAAACAAAAGAACCTTATTCCAGGGTTGGTCAAAACAACTGCTAGGCATTCTTTGGAAAACCTACAAAGTAACATGAGACCAAAAGGCAGCACACAGTATCGGTAATGTCTAGCAAGGTGAGCCTTAGGGAATTCCCAGTGATGAGTACAGATGTTAGACCCCTATACATATTTGTCTGTGTATTTACAGACACACAGAGCTAAAGATATAAGGGACAAAAACTGAACCACTGCCAATCTTTCTCTTCATGAATATAAACGAACAAAAAAAAGTATACTAGAATACTATTTCTGTATTTCCCCCAAATACAACAGAAACAACACACAAAAGAAGAAATGAAAACTGCACAACTTCATAGCATGCAAAAAGCATAAAGATTATTCTTTTCCATGCAGGACATGCAAGAAAGAAAATCAACATAAAAAAAATTAAATAAAAATTATGCAGAAATCCAGCCAAACAACTGGCATAAGCGTCAAATTTATACAAACCTCCAACATTAAATTGCTATGCCTGATATAAATGTTTTCACCCTCTAGTTTCTTTGATCTTTTCTGTGAAAATGAAAGAAAACAGGAGGAAAAAGAAGCAGAAAAAAAATTAAGATTCTGTTCTTGCAGGATTGCAAATTAAAAAAAAAGTTAAGGAAGGTGTGTTTTTTTTCCCCTTGTGAGTGAACACATATGTACTAATATGCAAGAATGGAACAGAGAACCACAAGAACAAACACAAAATGACGACATGGATGAGACCATTAATGAATTATGGATGGATGCAATGAATTCACTTAGAGGCACCTAATTTTATCGAGTATTTCCTGTGGCTTATCTTTCCAGGGGACCCCCTCTTTTTTTTTTTAACTCTTATTAAAGCAGCATCTCTTGGATCAGCAATATATTTCTACTCTTTAAAAGGTCCCACTCGTGCTTATAGGGTTTGAGGGTGAGGGTATGAGACCCAGTCATCACTTAATGCTTCCTAGGGAGTACAGGGTTCACAGGGATGCTTTGTGGCTCTTGGCAGCTGATTGCAATTGTGAGGACAGTTAAAAATTTTGGGTGGAGAGGAAGCCTGTCTAGTTGTAAATAAAGGCTAATGGAACTATAAATACTAAGTATGGGCAGGTTTTGTAAATAAAATAAAATTCACTTATATTATCTGTTTCTTCAGTAAATCGACTTCTGTTGTAAATTGTGGGATTCAAAGATTTCATCAGCCAATGTTAATTTTTAGGTCAACTGCTCCTGTTATCAACAGCATAAGCGTGATTATTTGATCCTAAGCCATTTTGTAATTATAGTTACAATTAATCCAGAACTGCATGAGAAACAATTTACTTCCGAAATGTCTTTTACACCTTTACCGAAATGTCTTTTACACCTTTACTAAACTAGTTAAGTGAAATTGTAACTCAAAATATACAACCACAACCTGAACCCTCTATCTAACAACGGCCAGGGAATGGACATATGAAAGACACAATCTGAATGGCTAAGGTTTACAAACACTGAACTTATCTTCCCTCACTCTACAAGAGTACACAAAGAAAATGGAATCCTGTCTGTCTCTAAGAATGATTTAACAGGATTCCTGGTACCTGAAGTTTTCCTGTTAGCAAAGGTACTCACTTTCACTATTCTAATTGCCTGAAGGCCAGTCCACGGTTGGTTGCTAATGCTTGAAAAATGTGGAAAAACAGATCCACATGCTAAAGAAAAAGGGATTCAGCTGCCATCTGATAGCCTTCTCTGTTTTGAGACGATTGAGGAAGCCAGGAAACTTTCAAGGTTTGCCACTTTTACGCATACCAAGGTTAAGTGCTGGGCTGCACCGTTGCCAGGAACTCCAACCCATTTCATGTGAAGTGATTCATACAAAGGGGCTTCCTAAAAGCTAGTCAGGTTTTCCAACATGCTCACAAGGAATACGTACGAGAAATTTAAATACGCTGGAGCTCCGTGTATTTATATTTATGTCACACACATTCACTGTGGACAGTCTGGAAATCAAACTGGCTGTGGGGGTCACCAGGTCAGGCTTAGCTTCATGAGCAGTAGGGGAAAGGCCACTTAATATAGCGTACAGACAGCGAGAGTGTGTGTGTGGGGGGGGGGGGGGGGGGAATCCTTGGTCACTAACATTCTCGTCTCTGATGAGGATACAGAATCAAAAGGGTGGGATGGAAGATTTCTTTTCTTTATTCATGCAATAGTAATATGCATTACTAAATATTGGATATAGCAAAAATGCTTGCTTTTTTTTTTTTTTTTTTTTACTAACACGCAGTATTTTTAAATGATTGCAAAGCCTTGATGAATATTATGAAATCTGAAAAGCTGAAAAAATGTTTACAATGCAGAGAAGATATAACATGATTTCACCGAGACCGTAATGCAGCTAACCTTCCTCATCCTTATTGGATCCTCCTCCATTTTTGTTGGTGTCTGCTGTTACAATAACAAAAAAAAAAAAAAAAAAATGTTTTTTTTATTTATTTTTTTACTTAACAAAATAAATTATTTACTGTTAAGTTGACAATAGAGAATACAAACCTGGATTTGGTCACCATTTACGGTGGGAATTATGTTCTCCGTGTGCTCTTTCCCAATCTGTAAATAAGTACAGGCTGAAGTTAAATGTCAGTGTGGAGTGTTGAAATCTAGGCCCTCAATCCTTGTGAATTTTTAGTTTAAAATGATGAAGTATTAGTAATTCAACAGGAAATTTGCATTACAGGATCTCAGTTGTGCAACTCATTCATTACAAGCTCTGGCAACCAGTGGCCCTCGTCTTTCCCACGCATTAAGGGCCATTTTTACAGCAACCGTAAAATGGAAGATTTCTAGTTTTTGTATTAACGGTCATGCGATAATGTTGCCATTAGCTTGTGGCCATTTTTTTTTTTAAATCATCATGCGAGTCCTTACTACCACCTATGTGGTAAAGGCTCCCACAGTATTCCTATGCTAACTGATTAGCACAGGAATATCCACTCTCTGTCCATGACCTGTCCCATTAAAAACTGAATTTTTGTTTTTTTTTGTGAGTGCATATTTCAGTGTTATTGCAGGACTATAAAGACTGTCCTGCAGTAGTCCATTGTTAGCTGTGTTAGTCACATGTTAACGCCTAACACAGGCTTAGTAAAAGGGTCCCCCAAGTGTTGGAGGTGAATTCAAACTAACGTTTAGGTTTTAAAATATGTATGGCATACACCAGGATACAATATATGATATTGCCGGGGGGGGGGGGGGGGGGGGGGGGGGAGAGGGGATTTCTCATATGTTGCTGCCAAGATCAGCACTCCCTCCACTTATAGTCCAGCCAGTGGGAGGTGCTAGTTCACTGTCACATTTTCTATACTGAGGGACAGGCAAGCTCTGCAGGACTCCAGGGAACCTGCCTGTGCCTAGTGATTAGAAGTGCATTATTGAAACACCACCCCCTACTGGCAGCAATGCAGATGGAGGACTCGCGCTCAGCTTAGAGCAAGTGGTTCTCGACTTTTTTTCATATCAGGACACACTTGACGGACAATACTCGTGTCCGTGACACACTGCATACATGACCCTCACGGTTGTCCTCCCCTTGTCTGCAGTGCACTTTGCACTCTAAGAATAGTTGTAGAAGCGTACCTTCCCAATTCGAAGCCAGTTTGGTCTCGGTCTTTAACAGTAAGACTTTCCCCAAACGAGCCACCAAAACAGCAGCAAACGTTTGATGTACTAGGTTAATAAAGAAATAGGGTGATGGAAGCCCAACAGCTCCTAACATGTATAGAATGTTTGTACGTTTGGGAAGCTCGCCAGGTGCCCTTGGCCTGGATTGGCCGCTGTCGTGGACAGGATGCTGGGCTCGATGGACATAAGTACATAAGTAGTGCCATACTGGGAAAGACCAAAGGTCCATCGAGCCCAGCATCCTGTCACCGACAGTGGCCAATCCAGGTCAAGGGCACCTGGCACGCTCCCCAAACGTAAAAACATTCCAGACAAGTTATACCTAAAAATGCGGAATTTTTCCAAGTCCATTTAATAGCGGTCTATGGACTTGTCCTTTAGGAATCTATCTAACCCCTTTTTAAACTCCGTCAAGCTAACCGCCCGTACCACGTTCTCCGGCAACGAATTCCAGAGTCTAATTACACGTTGGGTGAAGAAAAATTTTCTCCGATTCGTTTTAAATTTACCACACTGTAGCTTCAACTCATGCCCTCTAGTCCTAGTATTTTTGGATAGCGTGAACAGTCGCTTCACATCCACCCGATCCATTCCACTCATTATTTTATACACTTCTATCATATCTCCCCTCAGCCGTCTCTTCTCCAAGCTGAAAAGCCCTAGCCTTCTCAGCCTCTCTTCATAGGAAAGTTGTCCCATCCCCACTATCATTTTCGTCGCCCTTCGCTGTACCTTTTCCAATTCTACTATATCTTTTTTGAGATACGGAGACCAGTACTGAACACAATACTCCAGGTGCGGTCGCACCATGGAGCGATACAACGGCATTATAACATCCGCACACCTGGACTCCATACCCTTCCTAATAACACCCAACATTCTATTCGCTTTCCTAGCCGCAGCAGCACACTGAGCAGAAGGTTTCAGCGTATCATCGACGACGACACCCAGATCCCTTTCTTGATCCGTAACTCCTAACGCGGAACCTTGCAAGACGTAGCTATAATTCGGGTTCCTCTTACCCACATGCATCACTTTGCACTTGTCAACATTGACCCTTGGTCTTTTCCCAGTATGGCATTACTTATGACCTATGGTCCGATACAGAATGTCAGTTCTTATATATTAAATGCGAACATGTTCGCCATTCACTAAAACCCTATCTCCCCCCCCCCACCACCACCACAACATGTGCAGATCATAAGTACACATTTTCTCCATGGAAAATAAAAAAAAATTAAATATAATAATTCCGATTCTCAAGTTATCTCAGTAATAGCTAAATATATCTCTCCGCTACCAGGCACACTGTGAAAAAATAAAACCTGAAAAAATCCTAACACAACATCCATATAGCAAATCTACCATAGAACAGTAGCACCGATTCCTATGGTTTTAAACAAGAACCCTACTTAAAAAGGACAGACAGCACTACAAATATTACATGAGGCCCTAGAAAACCAATACACCTACTACTAGTAAAACAGAACAAGCTACAGAGTTCTACGCAGAAACTACTTGCCAACAGAATACCACACCTCGGTCACACACCAAATACAGAGCAAGGGATCACAAATTAGAAATATAAAGACAAAAACTGAACTGGGAAACCCAACAAGTCAAACTAGCTGTGTACCACAAATGCATATTTTCCAAAGCTAACATATTCCACCAAATAATTCAAAATAAAACAGTTTTTTCTATGTTTGTTGTCTGGGTACTTTATTTTTCCAAGCATGTTGGCCCTAGTTTCTTCTTTTCTGTTTTCCTGCCTGGTCTTCTGCTCTCTTTCCAGAGAGTTGGGTCCATTTGTCCTCTCTCTACTTTCCTCTTATCTTTTTCTAGCCCCTCACTATATCTGTCTCTGATAAATATCCTCTTTCTTTTCTGTCTCTCCCCTCAAATTTCACCCTCTCACTCTTCAGTCCTCTATATTTCACTTTCAGTACCTATCAACTTTCCATCTCCTCATCTCACTCCTTTCCTGATCTCCTATTCTCTCTCTCTTTCACCCACTCCCCATCAGTACAATTCTACCCTCTGTACTTACCATCCTCCTTCTTCCCTCTTACACCCTTTTGCCCAGCTTCTCCCTGTGTCCCCCCCATCTCTTCTCCACCACTATGGTCCAGCATTTCCCTGTCCCATCTCCCTTCTCTTCCATTCCTATTGTCCACCAATTCCCTGTCTCCTCTCCTCCCCCCACCCCTATGGTCCAGCAACTCCCTGTCTCCTCTTTTTCCCCCTTGCCCATTATGGCCCAGAAATTCCTTGTCCCTACTCCCTTCTTCTCCACCCCTATGTTGCAGCAACTCCGTCTCCTCTCTTTCCCCACCCCCCTTCCCCATTATGATCCAGCAATTCCCTGTCCCCCTATCCCTTCCCCTCCACCCCTATGCCATAGCAACTCCATGTCCCCTCTCTCCCCCATTCCCCCTTATGGTCCGGCAGCTCCCTGTCCCTTCTCTCTCTCCCTTCCCCACCCCTCAAAAAAAAAAAAGTGCAGCTTCACTGTTCAGCAGGGCAGCGGCTTGGACAGGAGAGCCTACTCAGGAAACCCAAACTGGGGCCAGGAGATGAAGCTACACATACCGCAATTCCATGCACCTTCCCAGGCTGTGTATGCGTGCCAATCTGGGGCTACTGCAGGAACCCAGCGGTAGTTCCCACCCCCAGTGCGCTCCATTTCTGCTGCTACAAGAATATTTTCTATTTTTGTAGCGCTGGTGCTTACCCAGTGGTAATCAGGCAGACACCATGTTAGAACGGGAGCCCTTATCGACACCCCCTGAAATGGCTGTACGGAAAGTGGTTCAACTTACTGCACGGCCATTTCTCTTTGAGAAACAGAAGACAGCCTTTTACGCGCTACAGTAAAAGAGGGCCTCAGCGCATCAAAAACATGCACCGATGAAAGTGCAGGCCCCCTTTTACCACAGCGTAATTAAAAGGACCCCAAAGTGCTTTAACTAGGCACTCCCTTATAAAAATTACCTCCTACGTGCAATGATAGAGGAATACCGAATTTAAACTAGCTATTTACTTTCCTAAAGGAGTTATATAATGTGATCTACTTACGAATTCTCTTACACAAAAGTTGACAGTGTTTTGTACATGTCGTGCTAAAAGAATTCAGTAACATAGAGCTCTTTCGTACCCTCATTCATTGGTTGGTCCTATCACACAGACTATTGCAGTGGAATTTATGCAGGTTGCCGTGATTACATTCTAAAAAAACTCCAGACCGCTCAAAACACTGCTGCAAGGCTAATCTTGGGCAAATTGCGCTTTGACCATGCTCGCCCTCTATGTTTTATTCTACACTGGCTTCCCATTAAAGACCGTACTACCTTTAAAATCTGTTCATTGACTCACAAGATAAGCTATGGGGAAGCCCCTGTCTATACGCAACATTTGATAGATCTACCATCCAGAAATGCTTCAGTGTCTGCTCGATCCTTCCTCAATTTACACTATCCAAGTTGCAAGAATGTTAAATATAAATTACACTTCACATCAACCTTCTCCTACGTCGGCCTGAAATCTTGGAATGTTCTACCAAGACATCTGAAAGAGATTGATGACCACCAGCTCTTCAAGAAATCCTTAAAGACATTTTTATTCAAGACAGCTTATCCCACTGACAATACTAAGCCCTAACTTACCTCATGTCGACTGTACCTGCCTAACCACCGATTACATCAACCTTGTCATGCCCCCTTGGTCTTTTCCTCATGTTATCTTCTCTCCCTCTGGTTGCTCGATTCTGTACCTCCCCTGAATTGTAACCTTTTTATAACATTGTTAGCCACATTGAGGCCGCTCTTGTCGGATAATGCGGGGTATAAATGTACCAAAAATAAATAAATAAATAAACAGTAGATGACGGCAGAGAAAGACCTGAACAGTCCATCCAGTCTGCCCAACAAGATAACTCATATGTGCTACTTATCTGCCATTTTCAGGGCACAGACCGTAGAAGTCTGCCCAGCACTAGCCCCTGCCACCCAATCTCGGCTAAGCTTCTGAGGATCCATTCAGTGTTGTATCCCCACCTCATTCAAAAGACAGTGTCCCTCCACATAGAAACTCAGTTGATTTTTTTTTTCTGCTTTCGTATATTATTTATACCGCAAGAAGAAGAAAAAAAAAAACCCAACAACATCAGGCACATTTAAAATGAGACTCCTATCAGCCTCAAAGATTCTTTTAACAGGCATTTAATTGAGGTCATTGTCAGAACTGAGTGGGGATGTGGCATGCAGAGTTCATCCTGTGTTTCGGACTCTTTGGAATGATTGAATTGGTTTCTGTCCTATGCTCAATGGCATCCTTTTCTTCTGTAACTTTGGGGTCCTTTTACTAAGGTGCGCTGAAAAATGGCTTGCAGTGGCTTTGGGCGCGCACTGATCCATTTTTCAGTGCGCCTGTTAAAGGCCTTTTTTAAATTTTTTTTTTGCCAAAAACGGATGTGCGACAAAATCAAAATTGCCACGCGTCCCATTTTGGGTCTGCGACCTTACTGCCAGCCATTGACTTAGCGGTAAAGACTCACGCAGTAACCGGGCGGTAATGACCTACGCGCGTCAAATGCCACTTGGCACGTGTCCGATATGTGCGTCCGAAAATAATTATTTTTTGGACGTGCGCCACAAATGAAATTACCGCCAAGAGCCACGCGGTAACTCCATTTTGGCGCAGTTTGGGCGCATGTAGACGCTTACACAGCTTAGTTAAAAGGGCCCCCTTATTTTTAATTTTTAAAAAAAAAATGTATACCACTGAGAACATGCTCTGTTTGATTGGCGGTACATCAAGTTTAACAAACACCAACTCTTGTTCCAAAGCATTTTGATTCCTGTAATACTGTTTCCGCTGCAGTGTTATAAGAGAGGACGACAAGTTGAACATTTAGCATCGCTCAATACAAAAATCATAAGAAATGGCTCCATCTTCCAACACAATATACAGGGAAACCTTGCTCAATCAGGATATTCCATGCCACTGTCCACACAGAGCTACACATTTTTAGAAGACGCTTTTCTTTCATTCATAATATACATGTCAGCCCAACATACCTTCACTTCTTCCAATGGCTCTGGCTTAGCGCTTTCTACTGGTTTCTCGTCGTGATTTACATCTGCTTTCACAGTTTCTTTCACTATCTTGTAATTTGATGCGTCTTTGCTAGAGGCAGGAGCAGGGTGGCTTGGCTCAATCACATGACTCTGAGCAATGGCTGGCGCAGAAATAGGTCGTGGGCTTCGATTGGGTGTCACAACCACTGCAGCTAAGAGCAAAGATCAAGAAAAGCATTCAGAGCACAGAGCAAATGTTTCTAGGTATCTAAAGGCCTTGACTTTCACATCACAGCACCAAATCAGGTATCGCGGAGCATAGCAGCTACGTGTTAATTTAAAAAAAAAATGTGAAGCCTAATTCCTACTTTATTCTGCTTTACCTATTTTCAACTCAATGTTGATATAACTAAAGGGACCCTTTTATTAAGTCACGTAGGCGCCTACGCATGTCAAATTGGATCTACCACCCGGCTACCATGTGCCCTGGGCGGTAATTCCATTTTTGACGTGCTTCCAAACACGCTGTAGAAATTTTCTACTGCATGGAGCTTACCTGGCGGTAAATCGGCATCGTACGCACACCGACGATTACTGCCCGGTTAATACGCGAGACCTTACCGCTAAGTCAATGGCCGAAAATGAACATGCGCTGATTTTAAAATTTTGCCGCACATCCGTTTTTGGTCCCCCTGCAGGCCTGCTGAAAAATGGACCTGTGTGCGTCCAAAACACGCACCAACACCAGCGAAGGCTATTTTTCGGTACGCCTTAGTAAAAGGACCCCTAAGAATTGAAAACCAGTTCAGACCTGAATATTCCAAAGCAAATTAGTTTATAAGAAACGTAAGGGCAGCCCTAGAATATTTAAGAAAACTACCTTGTAAGACATGAAATCAAAGTCAATATTTATGATCTTTAGATACTGTATAAATGTGTAACAGCTAAAAGCAGCAGTCTGCAAGGAAATTCACACCACACTGCGTGTTAAGGCAAGCAAACCAATTGGCATTGGACAGCACAACTTTACAAATTTATTCAAGACCTAAATGTAGGCATGGAACTAAGTACTAACATCTAATCACTAAGTGCGAAAGGCTTTTATTCTTACAGTTCAAGTTCTAGCTATAAGCTTGTGAAATGCTTACAAAAACACTTTGCCTTACTGCTTTGTAGATGACGGCAGAAAAAGACCTGCATGGTCCATCCAGTCTGCCCAACAAGATAAACTTATATGTGCTACTTTTTGTGTAAACCTTACCTTGAATTGTTATCTGCCATTTTCAGGGCGCAGACCGTAAAAGTCTTGCCCAGCACTAGCCCCGCCTCCTAACCACCTGCCCCGCCTCCCCCCCCCCCCCCCCCCCACCGGCTCTGCCACCCAATCTTTGTACTCTATGAGCTGTGTTTTTATGATGTCCATTAATTCTTAGTCACTCCCTGGTAATTCTGACATACCAGTTAGCAAGTTCCACAGAAAATGCACAATAATCAGGTGTTTGAAAAGAAGTGTGAAAAAAAAAATACCACTACAGTGTACTGAACCCAAAGGGATCAATATTCAGTGGCGGTCCTAGGCTGGCTGACACTCGGGGCGGATTGCCGATGCGCCACCCCCCCCCCCCGGCGAAATTACACCCTCCCCCCGGGTGCATTTTTACCTGCTGGGGGGTGCCGCACGCCTGTTGGCCCCGAGTCCGCTCGTTCCCTGGCTGCTGCTCCCTCTGCCCCGGAACAGGAAGTAACCTGTTCCGCACAGAGGGAGCAGCAGGGAGGGAACGAGCGGACTCGGAGCCAACAGGCACGCGGCACCCCCAACGGCGTGCACCCGGGGCAGACCGCCCCCACCGCCCCCCCCCTTTGGTACGCCACTGTCAATATTTAAAGCTAGTTATCTGGGTAGCAGCAGTGGTCCTAGGTATTGATTATACGGTGGCAGTCTGACTGCCTTGGCATGATCCAGGTAGTGATCCAGGTAGTGCTGCTGTAGTGTAGGGGCAGAACCGAAGTTATCTGGGTACCAGCAATACGTCAATAACTATCCAGGCAAGTTATTATTTGTTACATTTGTATCCCACATTTTCCCACCTATTTGCAGGCTCAATGTGGCTTACATAGTACCGTAACAGCGTTTGCAGTTCTGGTATGAACAAATACAGGATGATGATATGGTAGAAAGAGGTTCAAGTATGTGTGTCGTCGTCGATGATACGCTGAAACCTTCTGCTCAGTGTGCTGCTGCGGCTAGGAAAGCGAATAGAATGTTGGGTGTTATTAGGAAGGGTATGGAGTCCAAGTGTGCGGATGTTATAATGCCGTTGTATCGCTCCATGGTGCAACCGCACCTGGAGTATTGTGTTCAGTACTGGTCTCCGTATCTCAAAAAAGATATAGTAGAATTGGAAAAGGTACAGCGAAGGGCGACGAAAATGATAGTGGGGATGGGACGACTTTCCTATGAAGAGAGGCTGAGAAGGCTAGGGCTTTTCAGCTTGGAGAAGAGACGGCTGAGGGGAGATATGATAGAAGTGTATAAAATAATGAGTGGAATGGATCGGGTGGATGTGAAGCGACTGTTCACGCTATCCAAAAATACTAGGACTAGAGGGCATGAGTTGAAGCTACAGTGTGGTAAATTTAAAACGAATCGGAGAAAATTTTTCTTCACCCAACGTGTAATTAGACTCTGGAATTCGTTGCCGGAGAACGTGGTACGGGCGGTTAGCTTGACGGAGTTTAAAAAGGGGTTAGATAGATTCCTAAAGGACAAGTCCATAGACCGCTATTAAATGGACTTGGAAAAATTCCGCATTTTTAGGTATAACTTGTCTGGAATGTTTTTACGTTTGGGGAGCGTGCCAGGTGCCCTTGACCTGGATTGGCCACTGTCGGTGACAGGATGCTGGGCTAGATGGACCTTTGGTCTTTCCCAGTATGGCACTACTTATGTACTTATGTACTTATATATGGTGAATACATTGGGGGAACTTAGAGAGAAAGATGAAGAGTTAGGATATGTCCATTACGGTCTTTGGTTTCGTTATGTCGCAAGTGTCCAGGTTATTTATGTTGGGTCGGTGGGGTACGCCTTTCTGAACAGGTTAGTTTGTCACGTTTTCCCAGAGATGGTCATATTTATGCAGTACGGTACTATCCTGTATGAATAGTTGGGAAGCTTGAGGTGCATCTAAGGCAGAAAAGTTGATTTCGTATCCTCAAGTGTAGTTAACTTTGCATGAGCCACACTACTGTTTTTAAAAAAGCAAACACAACCTGCCTTCCACCCCCAAAATCTTTTCCGGAGATGGGAAGGCGGTAGAACGAGAGGACATGAAATGAGATTGAAGGGGGGCAGACTCAGGAAAGATGTCAGGAAGTATTTTTTCACAGAGAGGGTGGTGGATGCTTGGAATGCCCTCCCGCGGGAGGTGGTGGAGATGAAAACGGTAACGGAATTCAAACATGCGTGGGATATACATAAAGGAATCCTGTGCAGAAGGAATGGATCCTCAGAAGCTTAGCCAAAATTGGGTGGCGGAGCAGGTGGGGGGAAGAGGGGTTGGTCGCTGGGAGGCGAGGATAGTGGAGGGCAGACTTATACGGTCTGTGCCAGAGCCGGTGATGGGAGGCAGGACTGGTGGTTGGGAGGCGGGGATAGTGCTGGGCAGACTTATACGGTCTGTGCCCTGAAAAAGGTACAAATCAAGGTAAGGTATACACATATGAATTTATCTTGTTGGGCAGACTGGATGGACCATGCGGGTCTTTTTCTGCCGTCATCTACTATGTTACTATGTTATGTAACACAAAGTCGCTCTCTGGTTTCTCTTCCCCATGCCATAAAGCCAACCAGCAACACTCGCTTAACTCCTCATTCACTCCCTGAAGCAAGTAATCAAGCCCACAATGATCTGGCAGGAAGAAAGCCCCTTGCACTTTTCATTTGGCCTTCCATCTCCAAACAGTGTTGCAGCTAAGCTAATCTCCAGCTCACCCTCTCATCTACCCCATCCATCTCCTTAGAAAACTACTTACCCAAGGAGGGTTCTAACCCCCTGTCCATCCAAAAGATATAATATCATCAATATCACATTTTTTTATGATTTTCCCCACACACTCGCCACTATCCTTCCCTGGCATGCCTGCATATTCCCACCACTTTCCTGACATGCCAGTGTACTGTCCAAACTGGCCCAACAGAGGCCCAGCCTACCCCAATGGAGCTGGGAAACTGAAAAGCTTATCATTTAAAACATGTACTACCAGTGGAACCATGCCCGTTTCCTCAACAATGAAACGGGCCTTAGGAAGGCTGTCATGTAAGGTTTTTTTCTCTCTCTCCCCTGCCCTCCCCTCCATGTCCAGCGATTCTTCCCTTCCCTCCGTGTCCAGCGATTCTCCTCTTCCCTGCCCTCCCATCCGTGACCCGCGATTCTCTCCTCTACCGTCCTCCCAACCCATCCATGTCCATCAATTCTCCTCTGCCCTCCCCTCGATGTCCCGCGATTCTCTCCTCCCCTCGATTTGTACCTGAACGTTCTCTGGCTGGCTGGCGCTGGCTTCCGTTCCATTCGTAACATCCCTCCTGACGTCAGCTCGCCTCCAGCATTCCCTTCCCTCTCACTGTTCCGCCCTCTGACGTCATTACGTCTTGATGCGAGGGCAGGGGGAATGGAACGCTGGAGGCTGGCTGACATCAGGAGATGTTACGAACCAAGGCAGCCAGACATGGAACGTTGGCGGTGCAAATTATTATATAGGATTTGCATTCCTAGGTGTTGTCTTTGCACAATGGCTGTAGCTTTCACACACTAAACTAATTTGGAGTGTTTAGCAGAGAAAGCATTTTCCTTTTGATGGGTGGTGGATACGTGGAATGCCTTCCCGTGGGAGGTGGCGATGAAGACTGTAATGAAATTCAAACAAGTGTGGGATAAACACAAAGGAATCCTGTTTAGAAGGAATGGACCCACGGAATCTTAGCGGAGACTGGGTGGCAACGCCAGTAATTGAGAAGCAAAACCAGTGCTGGGCAGACTTCTATGGTCTATACCCTGATCATAACTGAATAGATATAGGTGGGCTGGATGTTTAAGGGGCTTCAACATTAGCTTCAGAACTTTTAGTACAGGAAGAGTACTGGGCAGACTTCTACAGTCTGTGCCCTGAGAAAGGCAAGGACAAATCAAACTTTGGTATATCACATACCATGTAAAATGAGTTTATCTTGTTGGGCAGACTGGATGGACCGTTCAGGTCTTTATCTGCCGTCATTTACTATGTTATTCTTTGGGGTTCTACATGGAATGTTGCTACTAATTGGGGTTCCGGAATCTTGTAACTCTTTAGGATTCCAGAATCTTCAGAACTTTTAGTGCAAGAACAGAGCTGGGCAGACTTTTACGGTCTGTGCCCTGAGAAAGGCAAGGACAAATCAAACATATCAAGTATCACATACCATGTAAAATGAGCATCTTGTTGGGAAGACTGGATGGATCGTTCCAAGTCTTTATCTGCCGTCATTTACTATGTTACTATATTATTTAAACCCACCAGATGTTTGTGTTTAGAGCCATTCAGATTGTTATGATTCCTGATGCAGGCGGTTGCACTGAAACACTGTACCATGATGAGTCCTTCTGAACTCCTATTGCTTTTAGGAATTTGTTTTACATAGACATGGCAGCTTATTTTCTTTTTATTTATTTCAACTTTGAATTCAAGGTTTCCTTTTTTTTTTTTTTTTTGTTAGATTTGTACCCCGTGCTTTCCCACTCATGGCAGGCTCAATGCGGCTTACATGGGGCAATGGAGGGTTAAGTGACTTGCCCAGAGTCACAAGGAGCTGCCTGTGCCTGAAGTGGGAATCGAACTCACTTCCTCAGTTCCCCAGGACCAAAGTCTACCACCCTAACCACTAGGCCACTCCTCCACTGTTGCTACTATTTGAGATTCTACATGGAATGTTACTATTCCAATAGCAACATTCCATGTAGAAGTCGGCCCTTGCAGATCACCAATGTGGCCGCGCAGGCTTCTGCTTCTGTGAGTCAGACGTGCAGGACGTCAGACTCACAGAAGCAGAAGCCTGCGCAGCCTTCTACATGGAATGTTGCTAGTGGAATAGCAACATTCCATGTAGAATCTCCAATAGTAGCAACATTCCATGTAGAATCTCCAATAGTATCTATTTTATTTTTGTTACATTTGTACCCTGCGCTTTCCCACTCATGGCAGGCTCAATGCGGCTTACATGGGGCAACGGAGGGTTAAGTGACTTGCCCAGAGTCACAAGGAGCTGCCTGTGCCTGAAGTGGAAACTGAACTCAGTTCCTTAGAACCAAAGTCCACCAACCTAACCACTAGGCCACTCCTCCACCTACTTCCTTTTCTTCTCCCACCTGTCTCCTAGTGATTGGGCAGAGGACAGGGCTGTGAACTTATCTGCAGCATTCCAACGAACGCCAGATCGACCCGAGAAGCAAAAGCCAGAACTGGAAACAGAACCCATTTTTTCTGCATAGCTGTGTGCAGTGCTACTACTGAGTCACTGGGGATGGGTATGTTACACATATAAGTAAATATAGAACTAGGCTAAAAAAAATAATTCCTGAATCCAACATAAGGTTGCAGATGTTTCATATTAAATTACTTGCATTTTTTATTTTTTTTTTGCTGAATGTTACAAAATAAAATCAATGAAACGCTAACCTGAAAAGAAACAACTTTGGCTGGTAGCCTTGGGGTCATCTTTGACTCCTCCCTCTCCTTGTCTGCACATATTCAACAGACTGCTAAATCCTGTAGTTTCTTTCTCTATATCTCCAAAATTCGTCCTTTCCTTTCTGAGCACACTATCAGAACGCTCATCCACACTCTTATCACCTCTCGCTTAGACTATTGCAACTTGCTTCTCACAGGTCTCCCACTTAGCCATCTCTCTCCTCTTCAATCTGTTCAAAATTCTGCTGCACGACTAATATTCCGCCAGGGTCGTTATGCTCATATTAGCCCTCTCCTCAAGTCACTTCACTGGCTTCCTATCCGTTTCCGCATACAGTTCAAACTCCTCTTATTGACCTATAAGTGCATTCACTCTGCAGCTCCTCGGTACCTCTCCACTCTCATCTCTCCCTACATTCCTCCCCGGGAACTCCGTTCACTGGGTAAATCTCTCTTATCTGCACCCTTCTCCTCCACCGCTAACTCCAGACTCCGTTTCTTTTATCTTGCTGCACCATATGCCTGGAATAGACTTCATGAGCCGGTACGTCAAGCTCCATCCCTGGCCATCTTCAAATCTAAGCTAAAAGCCCACCTTTTTGATGTGCTTTTAACTCCTAACCTTTATTCACTTGTTCAGAACCCTTATCATCCTCACTTTAATATTCCCTTATTTATTTGTTGCATTTGTATCCCACATTTTCCCACCTATTTGCAGGCTCAATGTGGCTTACAATATGCCGTAGTGGCGATCGCCATTTCCGGACTCAGAAATACAAAGTGGTAATGCATTAAAGGTCATAAATGATACAGTAAATTATAGAGTAAGTTAGATCTCTTATTTGTCCTGTTTGTCTGTCTAATTAGATTGTAAGCTCTGTCGAGCAGGGACTGTCTCTTCATGTTCAAGTGTACAGCGCTGCGTACGTCTAGTAGCGCTATAGAAACAAGTAGTAGTAGGATTAGGTCAGGGAAGTTAGTGAAAGGAGCATGCAACCCTGCAATTGGAGCACAGGACAAACTTGCCTTGGCTTCAAAAATAATGGTTTACAAAACAACTTTGAGAAGTTGTGTAGCTATTTTCCTGAGGTGTGAAAAAACAAGCTTTAAGATTAGCATTATTGCAAGGACAGCTAGCACACCTTTACCTGACCATTTAGGGAGTGGTTCCACAAATGCAGAGTTTGAGTCTTTAAATGCCATCACCTTCTCCTCTGCTGGTTGCAACTCAATGATTTTAAAACCATTTGCGGCTAAAACAAGCGATGCATGCATTAAAAAAAGGAAACTTGACAGTAGTCAATTCCAGTATAATTTTGCATTACTGCAGGCATTATAATTTAATATATGTCTTATAGATATGTCTTCAAATTTAAAAAAAATGGGGGGGGGGGGGTGTCTTTTACTAAGCAACGGTAGAAATCAGCTGGCAGTAAACGCCGAGACGCCCATTATATTTCTATGGACATCTTGGCGTTTACTGCCAGTTGATTTCTACTGCAAGCTTAAAACGGTACCACAGCTTAGTGAAAGACCCCTCCCCCCCCCCCCCCGGGGCAACTGCAAATTTAAGAATTAAAAAAAATGCAATATTCCAATGCAATTTATTTTCTGTGTTCATGTTTCTCTTACTTGCTGTATTAAAGTTCTATGGAGTTACAAGTTATTTACTTTGAGATCATTTTAACAGGAAAAATAATTACAGAAAAAGGGAGTTTTGCTTTAAACCTAACCTTGCACTAACTTATTACACGGTTTACAAACGCTGCTCATCTTAGGTTTTTGAAATCAAGCAATAGCGTAAGAAATTTGTAACGCATGCGTAGAAAACAAAAACTTGAAACCCACCGTTGTCTCATGGCTTTGCAAAGTTTTTAATGATAAAAATGTCGCAAATAAATCCAATGTCTCTTTGCAAAGCCAATGGGCCCAGCAACTATGATAATTAAAACTGTCTGTTGAGGTTAATTAAATAGAAATCACTAAAACTAAATGAAAAAAAAAATTAACTGGCATATTGTGCTTAAACCAGATATAAAATATAACAAAAAAAAAAAAGAAGATCAGAACTTGGGAAATCTTTTCTGGTTATTCTGAGAAAGTATGGTAAGCAGGCTCAAGTAAGTCAGCCACACTGCAGGATAAAGCCATCGCTGCTGTACCTGGCCATCGGGGGCCTGGCTCCTCAAACACTGGTTTCAATCCTGTCTCTGTTAAAGCCACCTCTTTTTTCTCCATCTCCTCCACTTCTACAGGCGTCATCTCAATGTTTTCATAACTATGCGTGGCTAAAAACATGGGATGCATTAAAAAAAAAAAGCCACCGCCGCTTGTTCTGAACTCTTAATCGTTAATTACCACAGAGATTCAGAATTTAGCACAGCTGTAGCAGGCAAATATCTTCCCAGCTTGTCCAACACCTTTACAAAGACGTACATAATGCAACACAGCACACCGCAATAGCAAACTTCAGAATTAAAAAAAAATATATATTCTAATGTGATTAGTTCTAAAGGTCACATTTTATTACTGCTATGTTAACCCTTTAGTGTCCAATGTTCCCATCAATCTGTTCCCATATGGCTTATTACTATAAATCACTTCTATAGCGCTACATCATGCAAGGTTCCACGTTAGGAGTTACGGACCAAGAAAGGGATCTGGGTGTCGTCGTCGATAATACGCTGAAACCTTCTGCTCAGTGTGCTGCTGCGGCTAGGAAAGCGAATAGAATGTTGGGTACTATTAGGAAAGGTATAGAAAACAGGTGTGAGGATGTTATAATGCCGTTGTATCGCTCCATGGTGCGACTGCACCTTGAGTATTGTGTTCCATTCTGGTCGCCGCATCTCAAGAAAGATATAGTAGAATTGGAAAAGGTGCAGCGAAGGGCGACTAAAATAATAACGGGGATGGGACGACTTCCCTATGAAGAAAGATTAAGGAGGCTAGGGCTATTCAGCTTGGAGAAGAGACGGCTGAGGGGAGACATGATAGAGGTATACAAAATAATGAGTGGAGTGGAACAGGTGGATGTGAAGCGTCTGTTCACGCTTTCCAAAAATACTAGGACTAGGGGGCATGCAATGAAACTACAGTGTAGTAAATTTAAAACAAATCGGAGAAAAGTTTTCTTCGCCCAACGTATAAACTCTGGGATTCGTTGCCGGAGAAAGTGGTGAAGGCGGTTAGCTTAGCAGAGTTTAAAAAGAGGTTGGACGGTTTCCTAAAGGACAAGTCCATAAACCGCTACTAAATGGACTTGGGAAAAATCCACAATTCCAGGAATAACATGTATAGAATGTTTGTACGTTTGGGAAGCTTGCCAGGTGCCCTTGGCCTGGATTGGCCGCTGTCGTGGACAGGATGCTGGGCTCGATGGACCCTTGGTCTTTTCCCAGTATGCCATTACTTATGTACCAGTTGTACGCAGCGCTTTACAATTGAACATTGGACACTAAAGGGTTAAAGATCAGTGCAGCTCACATATAGAATCTATTTGCTGTGGAGATGATTTTAACATGAAAAAAAAACAAAAAACAAACCCAAGACAGGGCATGTTCTAACTATAATTAAGCAAACTAGCATTAGCCTGGTACACCTTATAGGTGCTCCTTGTTTACTTTGCAATTAATCCAGAAAATTACATTGTAAGAGATGTTATTATACATGTAGAAAGAAAAAAATAAAATCACTGCAACTTAAGTAACCATCTTAAGAAAATGACTACAGTGAAACAATGGTGCCTTTCAACTTCTACTAGAAAAGCAAATAAAAATACAAGTACCAGGATGTAATATGACAATACACTGCAATGGCTCCAAAGTATCTTTGCAAACACTGATGGATCAGCTATCGTGATAATTACTAGTCCTTGTGGCTACCAAAACAGAAGAGAACTTGGAAAATTCTGCGTGGTTATTCTGAGAAGGTATGGAAAAGCAAGCTTATGGAACTCAGCCACACTGCCGGAAAAAGCCATCACAGCTGTACCTGGCCATCCGGGGATTTGTTCCATAAATCCTGATTTTGGTTCTGTTTCTGTAAAGGCTACCTCTTTTGTCTCCATCTTCTCCTCTACTGGTTTCACCTCAATGTTTTCAAAACTAGGTAGGACTGAAAACAAGTGAAATGTGTTAAAAAAAAAAAAAAAAAAGGGCTTCACTATAAAGGATCAGCATCGCATCCGTGAAGTGAAACTTAATCCGTATTCCATCGGTGACATGAATGAGTCTTGCAGTTACAGGAATAATTAATACACAGCCAACGTACCTTACCTGTATACAGGCATTCTCTGAAGTCAGCCAGATACCAGCCACACTAGTGGGACAAGTAATTGCATATGGCGCTAAGAATGAAAAATGTAACCTTCCTTGGAAAAATTAGACAGGACTAAGAGGCATATTTTCAAAGCATTTAGCCTTCCAAAGTTCCATAGGTTTCTATGGAACTTTGGAAGGCTAAGTGCTTTGAAAATATGCCTCTTAGTAACCTATGGAACTTTGTAAGTCTAAATGATTTCAAAATCAGCCCCTAAGTAGGAATCCCTAACTAAAAAAAGCAGGTGGTTAGTTACCTGTTATCGATGTTCTCTGAAGACCACAGGGAAATACAACCACTCTTGAGTGCGATGTAATCCTAATGACCTTCCTTCCCAGACAGCTGCTCTCCAATAGCTCACGCAAAACCATACGAGATTCTCTGCATTACACGGATTTCCATCCTTGACCTATCTCCTCGATCAATATTAAGCTAATAATGCTCATTTTTAAGGGATACTGGATGTACGCAGTGGTGATAAGTATTTAGGCACACTTGCCCCAAGGATCTTACAACAATCTAAGTGGGCATCAAAATCAATGGGAGACAAATTGTCCAAGATCCCAACATGTGTCAATGGCAGAAGCAGAATTTAAATGGTGCTTCCTTAGTTCTCAACCCATTTCTCTAACCACTAGGCCATTTTTTCCCCCGTGTCATCAGTTCTACTGAAGAGGGGAAAGAGGCTGGGTAAGCGTGACTGCATTCTTCTTGTTTACGGAGAATCTCCATTAAAAGGTAAGCAACCTCTGCTTTCCTACTAACAAATAGGGGAAATACAGGCACACTTCTGGGTGATTACAAAGATCAGAGTTGCCCCGATAGACATAGGGGACCTGACTGATTAGTCAACCCAGGAAGTAACTTGGGAAATCAAAGCTAAATACGAGTAATCAGCCCCTAAGCCATCAGCTGTAGTTGACGTACTAAAATTCATGAGTTTAACCTTGCTCGTTGGATTACTTTCCATCCTGCTATTTCAAGGATCTTCTGATCTTTCCTTGGTGGGATGCTGGTTTGCGGTTTTGGTGCTCTAGTGTCTCAAGAGTTGCTTCCTCTACCACCTAGGAAGCCCATGTCCTGGTATGGGATGAAGCTCATAGGGTCATGCACTATGAGGCTGCTTGCATAGACAAGACGGTCTATCAAAATTTTAGCTGGAAGATTTGAAGGCTATCAGTTCTCTGAGAACATTCATTGATTTTTTTTTTTTTGTCCTGTTGGACTTCGTGTAATGTGAAGGACTTCGAACGCCATCTCACCCTTGCATGTTCAGTGCAGAATAGGTTAACTTGAAGGAGGACTTGGAACCTCTCAGCTGGCCCATAGTCACTTCAAATGTGAGTGACACGACTGGAAGGCTCACTGTCTAAGGGCAGATGGTGCAGGAACAGTGGTTCAGTCAGAAGGCAGTGTGGTCTATAAACAGTGCCATCAGGCTATTGCACTAGAATTTCCTCCATCCTAGTTAAGCAGAATGGTGATTCATATTATTATGGCCAACACGATTGGTAAGAAAATAAAGGAAATGGAAGCATCTCAGTGGCACAGAAGGCAAAGCTCCTATTCTGCTGTGCGGAGCAGAATCAGCAAGGGGAACGCCTAATGAAAAATCCGTATTACAGAAGGATCCTCAACAGGGTGGAGAGTGTCTGATACTGGATCTTCAGGAGCAGCTTCCTCAGAAAAAAACTGTTTCTTCTACACCAAGGTTTTCCTTGAGCTAAGGCATCTCAGGATCCAAATCCATGCCAGCATCTGCCTCTAAAGCCCAGGCAACCCTAGGTCGTTTGAGAGAGGATCTGAGGCCCCCTGACCCCTCAGAAGGGAGCACTGGTGAGGGGTCTGCTTTATGCATTAAAAATGCTCTATACATTTGCAACACAAATTCGGGAGGAAAACCCCCCCTTGAGGTTCTCCCTCCTGTGATGACCCAGGCATCAAAGCAACCTCTGGGGACTTTTCTGGAACCGAAGAGAGCTCCGACGCAGTAGGCTGTGGCAATTTTTAAAAATGCCAGCGCTTCCCATCAAAACCGGAGCCCTAGAATGAACAGCTGATTGCACCAGAGAAGAGAGTGGAGGGCCCGATACACATCCCGCCTCTGACAAAAGCATCGGGACCTCTTTGGCAGTACAAAACTTGCAGATACCAGATGCCATGAGACCCCTGCACTGGCATACCACACAACGCCGCAGCGCCTCTGTCATGATGCTTTTTTGTTTTTTTTAATTGCCTGAACAAGAAAAAAAAAAAGACCTCCCAAAAATGCAGGAGAGTTAAATACTGGCTGCAATACAGACAGGGCAAGCCACCTCAGCTGCTTTGTTTGGCAGGCTTTTTTTTTTTTTTTTACAATACAGCAGCAGTGCAGCTGTCTCTCCCTTTCCTCAGAGAACCCTTCCCTGGAAGGGGAAGAGGTTATTGCAGAATGGAAGACCCGATTATCCTTAAATTGCACTTTTATTTATTGTCAGGAGGTAGTTGTGGGGGGAGGGACATGGCCATCTGAGTGTGACACCCCCATGGGCTTTAGCCTCCTTTGACAACAAAACTTGAGTTAAAAAAAAAAAAAATTAACTCCGTTGCACAGAATAAAGCATTGGAGAAACAAGATAGTTTTTCTTTTAACCAAAAGGAGTCCACCTGCTGGAGAATGAGAATACTGGATCTTATTGTAGCTTGCCAGGGCTCTTATTGGCTCTCATGAGAGTCAGAATTCTCAGTCTCCACCTGCTGGAAGAAGTGCACAACCCATTAGTATCTTTCTGGGCCGCAAAGCCTCAGGGGCATCGTTGTTCTTAGCATTTGCCAATTATTTTCTTATTCTTTTTCCTGCCTTAGGCTGAGAAAATAGGAAGGATACAGCCACATCCTGAGCAACTGTTCTATGGAAAGATAGTAGAACTTACCACTGAAGAAACTATAAGTTGCCTGAACTCCTGTTATAATAGAAGGGCTACAATAATCTTGGTGAGATTGAGGATAATGACTTGAGATTGAGGGGGAATCACTCATCCTGCTTCACCTAACTCCTACATATCTCATTGTATAAAATGACTATACTCTGATTGGGTATTCAGTTAGATGGTACCAGTAAAAGGAGAAGCTCGCTCTTTGACGCTTCAGCTTCCGGTGGAGAGTTTCCACTTTAGGTGGCCCCACCGGTTGAATTACTTCATGGATATGGTAGTAAGAGCAGTTTTCAATAGTAGTGGTGAGTGTTAATCATATAATATTGAATTGTAAATATGTTAGATTCGGTATTATTTACATTGATAAGATGTTGATTTTATTCTAGGTTTAGTCTCCTGATGATGCATATTGCGAAACATGCTGCTGTGTAAAGACTAAAATAGTCCACTCTGGAATACATAAAAATGACGACTGGTATCCTGTTGGGAGAACTTATTGCCTGCATCAAAATCATTATTGTGAATCCCAACAACTGTGTGAACCTCAACATTCTCTCAGAAGGAGAGATTAGTATTTGTCGTATGTTCAAGGAGATCCAGGCTAAGGATCAATCAGATATTTAACAGGCTTGAAAATGACAATAACCACTTTGAAATCCTTCGGACATTATTGTACAGTCAACTACGATATTGTAGACCTTTTTTTTGTAGACATTTTGTAGGCATTGTGATATATAGATTATAAGACCCCCAACTGAGATTCTAGTTAGGTTTTTATTTTAAATTTATTTGTTAAATATGTTTTTCTAAGAACTATAATAAAAAGCAAAGTGGGAATTATATCATAATTGTACAATGATTGTTGGTAGTATAAGTATTGTATAAAATGCAAGAAAAACTATGCTGTAAGCCCGACTATAACTTGGAGAGGCAACAATCCCAAAATCTATTCAGCTTTATGGATAGTATACTTACAACTATAATTCTTTTTGAGAACACAAACTAAATATTCAACTATTTTGTAACTGGAAGACTAGTTGCACAACACAAAAGGAAGCCAACAATCAGCCAATTTGCATTAATAATTGTATAAAAGGTTTCTCAACTCAGCAGGACAGAGGCAGAGGACTGAAGCAGAAGCCAAAGCTGTCATAGCTATACCTGGCTCACTGGGCAATTGTTCCTCTTTCTTTGATTCTGGGACCTCAACCATCACCACATCCGCCTCATCATCAGGACTGAACTCAATTTTGAAAGACACAGGTTTAGCTGAAGAAATTGTGCAGATGTTAACACCCTGTTCTGCAAATAGGTAACAAGTTTGCATTGTACATGCCGGAATTTAGACTGAAGCATCTTATGAATAAACAGGTAAAGACCATCTAGCCTCCCAATTTGTACACCTAGAGGGGCATTTTCAAACGGCTCCACATGTGGGCGGAGCCAACCGTATTTTCGAAAAAGATGGCTGGCCATCTTTTTTTCGATAATACGGTTGGGGCCGCCCAAATGTCAGAGATGGCCGGGTTTGAGATGGCCGGCCTCGGTTTTTGCCCCTAATGGAAACCGAAGCCGGCCATCTCAAACCCGGCCAAATCCAAAGGCATTTGGTTGTGGGAGGGGCCAGGATTTGTAGTGCACTGGTCCCCCTCACATGCCAGGGCACCCTAGGGGGCACTTTTACAAAGTAAAAGAAAAAATTAAAATAGCTCCCAGGTGCATAGCTCCCTTACCTTGGGTGCTGAGCCCCCCAAAACCCCACAACTATACACCACTACCATAGCCCTAAGGGGTGAAGGGGGGCACCTACATGTGGGTACAGTGGGTTTCGGGTGGGTTCTGAAGGGCTCCCATTTTCCACCACGTGTAACAGGTAGGGGGGGATGGGACTGGGTCTGCCTGCCTAAAGTCCACTGCACCCACTAAAACTGCTCCAGGGACCTGTATACTGCTGCGATGGACCTGAGTATGACATTTGAGGCTGGCAAAAAATAGTTTTGAAAGTTTTTTTTTTTTTGAGGGTGGGAGGGGGTTAGTGACCACTTGGGGAGTCAGGGGAGGTGATCCCCGATTCCCTCCGGTGGTCATCTGGTCAGTTCGGGCACTTTTTTGGGACTTGGACCTGAAAAAAAAAAAAAAGGGACCAAGTAAAGTCAGCCAAATGCTCGTCAAGGCCGGCTTTCTTTTTTCCATTATCGGGCGAAGCCGGCCATCTCAACACACGCCCTGCCTTCGCTACCGTGCCGACACGCCCCCTTGAACTTTCACCAGCCCCGCGACGGAACACAGTTGAAGCCGGCCGATATCGTCTTTCGATTATACCGATTTGGCCGGCTTTAGGAGATCGCCGGCCATCTCCCGATTTGTGTCGGAAGATGGCGAGCGGATCTCCTTTGAAAATGAGCTGGCTAGTGTATGCCAGAGACTCAAGCTGATTTTTAGATCTCTTTCACTACTAGAAGTCCATGCTTAGAATTTTATTAAACCCTGGGGAATTATGTACAACTAATTGTGTTAAAAAAAAATAAAACTACACAATACGTTCAATAGAACATTGGGGGTGACAGGCACAGCGCATAAATGACACTGCAAAGAATCAAAAGGTACAGTGTGTATGAACCGTAGCAGGAATGACTGATGCACTGTAGGTGCGGAGTACCCCGCAGGTGTGGGAGCCACAAAGGGGTACCACAAGTCTCAAGATTTGTTCAGCAGAGTTGACATAGTCCTAAGTTTACCCCTCAGCATGCAGACTTTTAGTTCTCATTTCCTAATTGCATTTTCTAACAAAAGCAAAACTACAAGTACCTGCAATACTAAGAGATAAACCCAGGACTACATCAATTCTCTGGGTCCTGCTGGTAACCATGAAAGTGCAAAGGGCGAGCAGGGATTGTGGGGTGTGTGTTTTTGCTGCCAGGAGGGAGGGAGATTACAATGTTTGTGTTGCTGTAAGGGTGACAGATGCAGAACACGTGAGATACAAGGGCTAGGGGTACCCCCTGATCCAGAACTCTTCCCCTTCCTTCCTCTCCCAATCTTCAATCTATGCTCTGTCAGCACCAGTTGACATCAGGTCTCCCTCTCAGGGGCGCAGCCAGATAGCCAATTTTGGGTGGGCCTGAGCCCAAGGTGGGTGGGCATGGAATTCCCCCCCCCCCCAGTTTGCTCCTCTCTCCACCCCTCCCTGCCCACAAACCCCAAATATTAAATACTGGAGCTGGTGGGATCCCTAAACTCTGCCAGCTGAAGATTTCCTACTACTACTCGAGCCGGCAGCACTTGCCTCAAACTGATGCTGTTGCCGGCAGGCCATGTATGTTCAGTGCTTTTGCATGTGTGAAAACTGAGCATGTGCAGAAGGGCCGGTCTTAGCATCAGCTCAAGGCAAGTGCAGCTGGCTGACATTTGGAAGAGCGCTGGCTGCCCAAGGACAGAAAATCTTCAGCTGGCAAGATTTGGGAATACCCACCAGCCATAGCTAGAGTGTCACAATTTTGGGTGGGCCTGAGTCCAAAGTGGGTGGGCCCTGGCCCACCCGTGTCTACACCACTGCTCCCTCTTCACTCCTTCTGGGCTCTGCTTTACCCATTATGGCTCCCCCCCCCCCCCCCCCCACCTCCTGCCCCATCAGGCCCCTCTGGGCTCCCCTTTCTCATTCAATTTCCTTCTGTCACCATTTCCCATTTTTGCTTTTCCCCTCAGAGCCCTCCTCCTCACTTTCACATCAATCACCTCCTTTTCCTTCTCCATCAAGTTATCCCCGTTCCCCTCCCCCACCCCCAATCAGATCTCCAACCTCCTTTAGGATGCTCTCTCTCCCATTTCCCCATCAAATGTACTCCCTCTCTCCTCTCCCAAACTGCTCCCTTTGCCCTGGACATCTCCACTCAATCCCCCCTGGTCTTTTCTGCCACTGTCAAATCGTCTCCCCTCCCAACTCACTGAAGGCCAGCAACTACCCTGCTCTGGACCCCTTTCTACCATGTACTCCAGCTATAGGAAGAGCCCAGCGGCAAAGTCTTAGCAAGAAATTGCTCAGCATCGAGAAGGAGGGACTTGCAGCCAGGGGCTTATCTGGACTCTGGCGGTAGGGGGGGCCAGAGCCAGAGGGAGGGGGCACATCTTAGCCCCCCCCTGGCGCCACCGATCCCCCTGCCATTTCCGGACCCCCCTCCCGCCACTGCCAGACCCCCCCCTCACCACCAATGACACTCTCCACCCCCTCCCGCCGCCGCCAACCCTCCCCCGCTGCTGTCACTTACCTTTGCTGGCAGGGGACCCCAACCCCCCACCAGCCGAGGTCCTCTCTTCCATGCAGGCTGCAAGTTGCAACGCTTCCTGTTCTTCTGAGTCTGTCTGACGTCCTGCACGTACAACGCGCAGGACGTCAGACTGAGTTCCAAATTCTGACGTCAGACTCAGAAGAACAGGAAGCGTTGCAACTTGCATCCTGCACGGAAGAGAGGACTTCGGTTGGCGGGGGCTTGGGGTCCCCCGCCAGCAAAGATCGGCGACGGGTTGGTGGCGGGCGGGAGGTGGAGAGGGTCGGTGGTAGGGGGGTCCAGGGCAAAATCTGCGAGGGCCCAGGCCCCTGTGGCCCCACGCAGATACGCCCCTGCTTGCAGCACTGCAATATAGACCAGCTGCTTTTCTCTTCTCTAGGTGCTCTGTGAGCTGCTTCAGAAGCAACAATCCATGTGCTTCTCCTGGTCCCTCCCCTTCTGACCTCACCAAAAGCAGCAGGCAAGCTGATTGGCAGTCAGGCAGCATACTTCCTGTGTTACACCATGGAAGTCCTGCAGAAGCATCAGAGTTAGCTGTGGTGGTATCACATGACCAATGTTTCTTGCCTAGTTACTTCTGCATTGGAATGAAGTTGTGCTTACTTTAGAGAATTTCCAGGAAGGCTAGTGGGGATTTTTTTTTCCCCACAAAGGTTAATGCATTTCACCAACAGTGAAATTTGAAAAACCAGCATTTTTAACGTGTGTAATTACAGTCCTTGATTTCATGCACATTTATAAACTAGCAGTTATTTTGAAGCAAAGTAAATAAATTCCAACAGTGTGATTACGTCTAAGATACCTACCTCCATCTAGACTTCTGGAAGCTCGTTTACTTGCTGTCCGCTCAAACTGTGGGGCTGGTCTGTCAATCAAGGCACTGGCATGCCGAGTCTGGGCTTGCGTTCGCCCGCTGTAGCGGAATTTGGAACCCAGCGTCAGGAACCTGCTCTTGGGAATTGCTTCTGTTGATGTTAACCTAAGGTATAAAAACATCTGTTCTGATTCTGAAGATAAAGCCAATTGCAATGAATACATACATTTTCAGTACTCAAGGCCATTCTACCAAGCAAATTTCTTGAATCAACATGCCTCACCCCAACTGCATGAATAGGAAAGGCAAAGAGCAAGGCACTGCTGATTTATCCAATCAGATTATTTTTATTTTACTCAAAATAAAATGACTATAAAGTACCTACAACTTAATTACTAACCTTTATGTTTAAACGATTTTATTAACATTTCAGCATATTAAATCCAAACAATACATTTTGCTTGACACATTTCACCAATGAATTACGCTACATAAATCCCACACATTACTGAACAGCATCCAAAACCTTTTAACATTTTCTCCCCTGTCCCCCACAATTTGTTGACGATTCAACAAACTACCTGCCAACAGGCTCAATATACCATGAATTGCCATCAACCCGTGTCAGCAAGAGCAGGATAATAGTCACCTCACCTCATCCACTCTTTAACACTTCCCTCCCCATCCTATCCATTCCCAGAACCCTCCGTTCTTACAAATTATCAGAGCTCCGACAATTTGTGAGTAATGTGGTGAACGAAGCTTACAAATTCTCTACTATTCCAGTATACAACCCATTATCTCTGAACATATGTCATCGAATCCCTATATCATGGCCGCCATTCCCAGTTCTCAGTCCCACCCCTTGATCGGGACCCCCCTTCCTGTCCCACCCCTTGATCGGGACCCCCTTCCTCTCCCCCCCCCCCCATTCTCCCCTCTTATCCCCCCTTCCTCTCCCCCCCATACTCCCCCCCTATCCCAGCCCAGTGCTGAATATCCAAGCACAGAAGCACCAATTGCCACTGGATGAGTATCAGGGAACTGTGGGGGTCCTTTTACCAGGGGGTCCTTTTACTAAGGTACGCTGAAAAATGGGCTGCGCTAGTGTAGGCGCACGTTTTGGGTGCGCGCAGATCCATTTTTCAGCACACCTGTAAAAAAGGCTTTTTAAAAATATTTGCCAAAAAATGGACGTGCAGCAAAATAAAAACTAGTTTAAAGGGACCACGTATTTATTTGTGTGGGGATTAAAGCATAGTTCAGATTATCCCAAACACCTAATATTAAATCATTTTTATCTATAATCGATCTTTTCACAGTGTACTCATTTATACATTCATCAATGTAGCTAGTCGGGGATCTTCAGAATTCTTAACAGCGCAACCATCCAAAAAATCATTTTTCGATATAATGATGGTGCTGTTTACCTCGTCATAGATCAACCCATATAGTTTCTAGCTTCTATTTTCTTCTTTTATTTTGTTTTTTCTTTTTTGTTTTTCTATAGAAGCTAGAAACTATATGGGTTGATCTATGACGAGGTAAACAGCACCATCATTATATCGAAAAATGATTTTTTGGATGGTTGCGCTGTTAAGAATTCTGAAGATCCCCGACTAGCTACATTGATGAATGTATAAATGAGTACACTGTGAAAAGATCGATTATAGATAAAAATGATTTAATATTAGGTGTTTGGGATAATCTGATTACTGGCAAAATAAAAACTGGCACGCGTCCATTTTGGCGTCTGAGACCTTACCGCCAGCCCTCTCACGTTAATCATGTGGTAATCGCCTACATATGTCAAGTCACAGTTACCACCTGATTTTCGCCATGCACTAGAAAATAAAATATATTTTCTGGCGCGCGTTAAAAAAAAATGAAATTACCGGACCGGCATTTGGTAACTCCAAATTGGCATGCGTTGGGTGCGCGTAGGCTTCTACGCAGCTTAGTAAAAGGCCCCCTGTATCTATAGGTACTGGCATGCACATTTTGAAGTTATGAAATCGCCACTTCCACCTGTATAACCCGGCATTTATACGTGGGGGTTGCTGAATGATGCTGCTCCTATGTTCAACGTAACGATCTGCAAAATTGAAGCACCCATTGCACTTGTTAATAGATCGTTGGAGAAAGGCGTGGTTCATGAGATTGGAGAATACTAGGACTAGGGGGCATGCGATGAAGCTACAATGTAGTAAATTTAAAACGAATCGGAGAAACATTTTCTTCACTCAACGTGTAATTAAACTCTGGAATTCGTTTCCAGAGAATGTAGTAAAGGCAGTTAGCTTAGCGAAGTTTAAAAAAGGTTTGGACGGCTTCCTAAAGAAAAAGTCCATAGACCATTATTAAATGGACTTGCGGAAAATCCACTATTTCTGGGATAAGCAGTATAAAATACTTTTTGGGGATCTTGCCAGGTATTTGTGACCTGGATTGGCCACTGTTGGAAACAGGATGCTGGGCATGATGGACCTTTGGTCTTTCCCAGTATGGCAATACTTATGTAAAGGATGGCTTTAGTCCTTATTTACAAAGAAAAGTGTTACAGGGAAGAGGCAGTAAACTACAGATTGGTAATGGAAAAAGTAATGGAAATACCACTGAAGAGATAATATGCAATCCAATGGGTTGCAAGATCCAAACGTGATTTTACTAGACACAGATCATACCAAACACATTTTGATTTCTTCAACTAGGTGACTAGAGAACTATACCGAGGGCATATGCTCGATGTGGTTTATATAAATTTCAACAAAGCCTTTAATTCTGCTCTCCATATGAGGCTCATGAATAAACAGAGCAGCCTGGGGGGAAGGTCCCAAGGTGGAGAACTGGATTAGAAAGCGGTTGACTGAAAGACTGTAAATCACATTCGCTTAAGAGGAAAGATGACAGTGCCTCAGGGATCAACCTTGGGAGCCAATTCTGTTTAATATTTTAGCAATATTACGAAAGGGTTAGAAGGAAAAAAGTTTGCATTTTTGTGGAGGAGATGAAGATCTGCAATGGAGCGGACACGGCTGAGGGAGCAGATAAAAGACGGGATTTAAAGACTCTAGAAAAGTGAGCAAATGCTTGACAGTTACAGTTTAATACGAAACGCAGAGTGACACACTTGGGATGCA